>NW_010415671.1:0-3350 GCF_000710305.1 Buceros rhinoceros silvestris
AATAAAATAAAATAATGTATCAGAGGACAGGTGCACTATAAATAACTTCAGTGATCACTAAAGTTTTAACACACCATTCTTTTTATTCTGCTCAAAAAGGTACAGAAAACAAGAGATTTTAGCCTCCTTGAATCAGATTGTGATCACAGGAAGTTTAGTCTCCTGCCTCATATATTGGACACAGAAGTGTCTCCTTAATTTCTTGTATACAAAAGAGAATGTCTGGGCCAAACAGAGGCAACACAAAAGTGTGGGGTGGACTGAATTTCATCTGAGAAGAGTGGCCAACGCAGCTGTTCTGCTGGCTAATGCCTGGGGGGAAATGCTCTAGGGAGGCATGGAAGGCTCTTAGCACAACTTTTTTTTCTTTAAAAATACTTCATACTTTCTATTTCTAAAGCAACCAGACCAGCATAGCAAAGAAACTCCATAGTCAGATTTGTAGGAGTTGTTGAAGAGTCAATTCAAAAATTTGTGTCAGGACTTCCTGAGTTTTGCTTCTCTTTTGGTGGTGGGAAAAGGGCAGGTGCTAAAAAAGCAATTTCAGTTGACCATGAGGCATCCAAACAGAAAGCGGGGCTGGCAGGGGTTTATTCTCTTCTTTCCTGGGTTCTTCAGCATGAAAGACCTCCCCATCAGCTCCTCGCAGTCTAGTCCAGAAGAAGGCACAAAGGGAACTTGCTAGCACCCTAACTGGCACAAAGCTGATCCTTAAACAAATCAGAGTAACAGCAGAAGACAGGGTGTGTCATGCCAATCCCATCCACACTGGATGGGATGCAGACAGAAGAGCACATCTTGGTGAACATCGCAACTCCCATGAAGGGATAAACTACAACAAAGAATGAAAGAAGGAACATCTAGGAACTGGAGGAACGGAGAACTCTCCCTGTCCCTAGGGAAACATTAGCTGCCCTCATCATCAGAATCTTAGCTCCAGTTCAAACACAACTGAGCTTCTTCCTGTCAGTAATATAACAAACAGTTCCCACTGAGTTGACACGAGCTGAACAGCACCTTGTATCCTCTGTGTCCTGCCCCGATCGGCTTTAGCTAGCAAAGGTCGATTAGGCATTTTTTCTGCCTCTGCTTTGACTTTATTTCCTGTCTCTTGCTTCTCCCATGTGCAACAGGGGCATGCAAAAGAGCGAGCCTCCATCTTCAGAGTGCATCTCTTTATTAGAACAAGTTATGACATGTAGGGTTACCAGTCAGACTGACGATGCTTTCCTGAAAGCTCCAGAGAACTCAAAGGCATTTCTTGTTTTGCCTCCAGATGACAAGAAGTTGGTGTTCCCACCTTACTGAGCTTGGCTCATCTCTACTGGCCTTTCTACTCCTACCATCTTTCATAAAGAGTTCTTGGGTCAGGAGAGCACTGTTTAACCCACACCCATTTTGAGTCATGCAAACGGTCTGGAGAGCCAGAAGACTTTAGCTTCATGACTCAAGCTCCAGTAAACATGTTTTCTCTAACCACACTCAAGATGAGCATTAACTATGAGATCACTACCTATTCACTCACGTGAAGACATGTGAAGACCAATAAGCAACCGCTTTCTGCCCTGTGGGAGCTCTCTTCCAGTGAGCAGAGGTACTGCTCCCCACAACAGCAGTTTTCACTGTAGAAACACTGACTGATGTTATAATTATGAATACTCGTTAAAAATACGGGTAAAGAAGTAAAGCCCTTACCATCCTGTCTGGAATACATAGTTGTCTTGCAAATGGACCCGTTCTCCGTGCAGTTCTGGATCATCAGGCACTTGTAACAGGGGTAGGTTCATGACAACTGTAACATTGCAAGGTTTGTGCTGCAAGGAAGAAAAACACCAGGCTGGTTTTAGTGTGGACCACCAGATTCTGCCCATGGCCCTCCAGGTACTTCTGGGCAGAGCATCTTTCCAAAATACTTGTACTGAGAAGAAGAATGGAATAGTAACAGGTATTTGGACCAACGTGAATGAGAAACTCAGTAGTCTAGTGGTCAAAGCACGGCCTCAGATGTGGGTTCAGACTCCTTCTAACAAGTCAAGCAAGACAGAGCCACACACACAGAAAACCCCATGATACAGAAGAGACCTTGTGGCTGTTCTACCTCAACTCTGTTCTTACTTTACATCTGCTTTTCTCCTTGACTTGCATTAGTAGAGCATCAGAAAGAGATCACAGACTCACAAACCCACAGATGGTGGGAGTTGGAAGGGACTTGTGGAGATCATCTAGTCCAATCCCCCCTGCTCAGACAGGACCACCTGGAGCTGCCCAGTACTATGTCCAGGTGGGGTTTTAATATCTCTAAGGATAGAAACCCCTCACTTCCCTGGGCAACCTGTGTCAGTGCTCAGTCACCCTCACAGTTACAAATTGTTTCCTGATAATAAAGAGGTCTGAGGGAACTTCCTGTGCTTCAGTTTGTTCCCACTGCATTTGGTGTGGCACTGGGGACCAGTGAAAAGAGCCTGGCCCTGCCCTTTTTGCACCCTTCCTTTAGGTATTTAAAGACATTAATAAGATCCCCCCTTGAGCCTTCTCTTCTCCAGGCTGAACCATCCCATTTCTCTCAGCTTTTCCTCAGAGGAGAGATACTTATCCTTGTGGCCCTCCATTGAACTCTTTCCAGTATATCCATGTCTCTCTTGTACCTGAGAGTCCAGAACTGGACACAGGACTCCACGTGGCCTCACCACTGTTGAGTAAAGGGGAAGGATCACCTACCTCGACCTACAGGCAATACTTCATCTAATGCAACCTAGGGTACCACTGGCCTTCTTTGCTGCAAGGGCACACTGCTGACTCGTGTTCAACTTGGTATCCACCAGGGCCCCCTCATCCTTCTTGGATGAGATCACCCAGATCATGAATGTTAAATAGGACTGGACCCAGTATTGACCTCTGGGATACATCTCAAGTTACTGGCGTTCAAGCAGACTCTGGGCCACTGGTAATCAGCCACTGGACCTGGCCAATCAGACAGTTTTCAATCCACTTCACTATCTGCCCATCCAGCCCACACCTCAACAGCTGGTCTATGGGGATCTTAGAGGAGACAGCGTCAAAGGCCTCGCTGAAGTCCAGGTAGACAATATCCACTGCTCTTCCCTCATCTACCAGACCAGGCACTTCATCATAAAATTTTATCAAGTTGGTCAAGCAAGATTTCCTCTTGGGGCAGGATCTGGATATACAGAAAATCAGACTTGAATGTGAGTTGCAGCAGGGAGAATCTCATGTGGTGACGTCCAGCTCTTTCCAAAGACTGGAAACTCTCAGGTTAGAAGAGTGTCCCAGAGGGGAGAAACTGGCTCCATCAAATTTACTAAGCCATGAGAATAAATTAAGCACAACTC
>NW_010415671.1:3494-17114 GCF_000710305.1 Buceros rhinoceros silvestris
GTGCTGAGATTCTGGTTTCATGAGACATATGTGAAAGAAGTTACCTGAAAAAGATGACACTGGCCACAATAAGAGAGTGCATGGAAATATTGCTCTAGTCAGAGACCACAGAAACAGACTTTGGTACCCAGGTCTCCAAATCCAGTCCGAAGTAGCTCACCCTGCCTCCTCACTCACGGGTTCATAGATGCCCTTCATCATCTCCCTGTTGAGCTCCAAAGGCCCTTGCAAGCTTGTAGATGCCAATTGGCTCCTATACACACAGAGTAACCATAGCCCAAGTCTTCCAATGCCTTTAGAAATGGAGAGACTTTAGAGAGAAAGGTTGAAGAGCCCACATTGTTGTGACACATTATTTCCAGAGCACTCCAAGCTAAAGATATCAAGCCAAAATAGTGTCTGATATTTCCTATCACCAAGGAACCCATTTTGGGACAAGCTTCACAGGGCACTTTGCTCTCTGTGGGTCTTTCTGAGGAACCCATGCTTGATCTAAGTCCCCCCTAGCATAAACCTGAAAGTGTGTGCCAGGAATAACAATGCATTTTGGAGCATCACTGACCAGCAGCCCCTTCTTGGTTTGGAAAGCAGCTGTGACAGCCCTGCTGAAATCTCTTTAAACTCCATCACAACTAAAATGGGGTGTTGTAATTACAGGCTCAGGCAAGCAGGTCACCTTACAAAAATAGATAATGCAACTTCACCTGAACTGGTGACACACACAGCAATTGTCTTGCTTTTACTCAAAGCAGACTTTGTTAATCTGTTTTGCCCATTGTCTGAAGTTCAGTTTGCATTAATTCTATGTCTGACAGCTGTCAAACACATCTTTAAGGAAGAAGCTTCATCACTATTCTCAGATTTCATTCTGCTCTTCACTGGGCAAGTCAAAGCCACAACATCTGTGTTCCTCTTTGAAAAAAAACCACCAACCAAACAAGAGATAAGCTCAAAGACATACCAAATTAAGAGAGCATTGTCCCCAGTATGTGCAAACACAGTATTTTCATTAATCTCACTCAGGCTAAACAGGTTCAAACACATCTGAACATGTTAAATAGTAGCTATAGTTATATTTAACACAGTAAGATAACCACAAGCTGGACTGAAATAGCTTTCCTTCGGTAAATGAGGCACCTCTTCAGCAGCAACAGAGAACTGGCATCTCACAGCACAGGGAGGAAACACTATGACTTAGAGACTTAAAGACCTGTGGTCTAAAAGCCTTGTTTTAAGCGAGCTTGGGAATATCTGTCTGGCCTATTTGTGAAGGGCCAGTGTTTGCGAAGAGAATAAAACTGTAGTGGCTCCTTTTTGTTTTAAGAGACTATGAAACTTAAGCAGAGACATGCAAACATGCAGTAGGTTAAAAATGAACTGACACTATAAAAAGAAATGCGGATGTATGAGCAGTCTTCTTTAAAAGGAGAGGTAAATAAGAAATGCTAAAATGCTTCACTGTACTTAAAGCACATTCTTTTTAGAGTGCTGAAAGCAGAAGAGGATATAAAAGAGCAGAAAATCTTGGAATATGTTAGAGGAGGTTTTACCAGCTTCACTTGAATGTTTTCAGAACTTCCATCCTTCAACTTTGTCTTTCCAGCAAATGCCAAAATTACACAGATTCCACTCATGCCCGGAAGAAAGCTTGGAGGAACTGCAGACACAGCCTGGTTTTATCTCAGCAGTGTACACAAGAAATTTGCCACTGTTTCCTCACCACACCAAAGCACTCATAGTGACTCATCTGAATGGGGTCGAAGTTGGGAAAGGACAAGAAGGGAGAAATGTGGCAGCATGGGGTGGCAGTAGGGGCTTCTGCTCCCCAACTGCAGAAAAGCTGCCCAACTCTTGATGAAGTCTCATTAAGCAGGATAGCAAAATTAGGTTGGCGAGTCAATCCTAGATGAAATTTGTATTCCACCCCATTGCTTCCCCGCTACGTTCTGCCTTTAGATTTTTGTCCATCCCTTAAGGAGACCTGACCATAGAGTCTGCTTATTTCCAAGCTGTCCTCAATTAATTAATGATGTTCCTCTCTGAACTGCTGTCTCTCCACTGACAAGCAGACACAAATCCCCACAATGAACAGGGGGATGAAAAGAAATACTCCTGCTCTGGAGGCCAGTGGTGACTGATCTCTGCTCTAGCAGCTGCGGTGAGCACATGAAGCTCCCATTGATCTTGACACAGCACAAGCACCCCAAGGCTTTGAACTACTAGTTACCAGATCCAGGACACGTATCTTAGAGATACCAGTACAGTCAGTGCATCACATAGAAGAGAGGGCTACTGTGCCAGCTCTGGGTCTGCCTCTCCAAAAAGCAGCGGTGTTCTCCTCCAAAACCTCCTTCTTTCTCCACCCACTTACCCCTCTCTTGCTGAACCCACCGTGCAAAACCAAAGATGGAGGAAGGAAATCATCCTTATATAAGAACAAAATAAATACAAAGAAAAAAATCTGACCATAGCTCCACATCCCAGTAAAGCACAAATAAAATGAGACTTTACATCACCAGAATCTGGAGGAGTAGTGCAGAGTGTGCAAACATCCCAATTAACAACACAGCTCCTGCATTGGACTTACCAGGCTAACACGGATTCTGAGCTTGGGATCATCAGCATAAAACAAGTTTTTGTGCAAGAAGTTATTCTGGTGACAGCACTGAGGGATGAGGAGTCTATGCCAGGATGTCCTTTCCACTGTGCAGTCACCTTCCACCATTAAAAGTTATGGCATCACCACTCATGTTGGACTGCCTGCAATGAGGGGCTTCCCTGCTTCCCAGGGAGTGAAAACACTCCTATCCCAAACACTCCTCCATGTCTGACTTCTTGGAGCTGGTGACGGAGGAGAAGCACACAGATGGAGACAGGGGTAAGGTTTGCATGGCATCGCTGAACAGTCTGGGCTCATGGGGCTCCACAAGCCAGATGGGTCACCCTCAATATCAGGCTGCTGTGGCTGCCCACCTTGACTGTGGTCTTCAAGTCTAGTCCCTCCAGCGAGGTGACGGCTTAACAGGAATTCTCAAATCCTCCTGCAAATGGGGACAATCCCCAAAACACTTCACACTTGTTCATTTTCCAAAGAGGTGAGCCAAAATTGTCTTTGACTTTATGCAAACCACACTGTTATGAAACTGAGCTGGAAAAATCAACCCTGCAGTACCTGAGCCAGCTTTTCCCAGCTCATCTTTTCCACTTCTAATGGCCAAAGTTTAATAAACCAGAAATGCAAGATGTAATTAGAAAGAGCTTCTACATGAACTGCATTAAACTGACGAGGCTGGCTTTGGGGTTAAGTACCAAAAGAGGAACAGAAAGTTAAAAAAAGAAAGAGGAGATTATAACGAAATTGAGCAAGAACATGTAAAAAGTGAGAGCTGGAATTTGCATAAAGAAATGACATAGTATAATCACATTTTTTTCTTGTTACACTTCCTAAAGTGTCTGAACTAACAACCTCAATGAGACCATGATAGTCCTGAACGTCTGAGAGGCTGGAAATATTCCAAAGACAGATGATTTTGCTGAGAACTGCTCAAAGTGGGAGGCATGAACTTCAGAGGGATCAGGACCCCATCCCATCATGCTGCATCTCCTGCATTTTGATGTTTTGACAAATCAGAGTGAGAGCTTAATGAACTCCATGCAAGCAACAGCAAGCAAGAAAAGAGACAGAAACACCTTCATCTTGCACGGACCCTCGTTGTCTGTTCACTGAGCTGCCACCACTCTTCACCGCTGGCTTTAATGTACACCTCCCAGCGGCTTTCCATGTACTGGATTCTGACTCCAGATCCAATTCTACTGGAAAAATGAGCTACAAAGCAGGTCCCACCTCCTTTTCATCTCTTTTTCCTTGGAGAAGAAAATGAGGTTTTGGATGGTGGCAATAACTGAGATTAAGCCGGGTGCTTTGTGTCCAGGCATGATGTGTAAACCCAGGGGCATTAAATAAACCCTGTGTCTATGCCTAGCCTTGTGGCGTGTGGATATTTCTTCTTCTTTGTTGTGATTAGAGAAACCTGGGTGGTTTCCACGGATCCTGGGAAAAAAAGCATCTGTAGCTGTGAACAGCAAGGGGTTGAACCTCACATACTTTTCTCTGTGCTTTAACCTTCATCAGGGGCCAGGATTTATCACCAGGAGAAGTGGAAAGTTGATTTGCAATCACTGGAACAGCATGGTTGGGGTGTTGGTACAGTGATAACTCTCCCCTTGCTGTGAGCAGGGTTTCAAGGGGCTGTGGGTGAGAGCACACTACATTCCCCTCCCCTCCCCTCTCCTGTCCGCTCCTCTCCTTTCTATTGATGGAGGTGGTGGGAAGACAACGGGACCAGACCATGAAAGTTTGGCTCAAGGGAGTCTCTCAAGCTCACTATCCCAAGCTGTTCAGGGAGGATGGTGCATAGAGAAGCCCCTCTGCTCTGAGCTAACCCTCTCCAAGTATGACAGCAAGGCCATGACTCCTTTGTTTGCCAAACACCTTGGCTTTCCCATTCCCAAACCCCAGGGATCTGCCTGCTTTTCCTGTGCCTCAGGACAGCTCCGTGCTAGTAAAAATCCTCCTACAATGTGTAATGAGCAAGTCCAATTGTGAAATTACAAAAAATGGTAAAGAAGAGCCTTTCTATGGTTATGCCAGGTGTCCACCCAACACACACTGTTAATATGGAAAGAAAGGAGGGAATGCTGAAAAAAATACGTTCTTGGAGATATTCCCATCACGGTTTTTATCTGTTGCACCATCAGAGGAACTTTACTCAGGGTTAGTATCACTTGAAATGTTTAAAGTTCTTCTGCTATTCCCAGACAAAGAACCCAAGTATTTTCTCTCCAAATGTAAAGCTCCAGTGACAGTCTCATCTCTTTAGCAAGTGCTGCTTCATTTGCAAACAACAATTCCCAGTGATCCACACCCTCAGGAATACCGAACTTGTTTTCACAGTTGCCTCCATCGTTATGTTGATTATGAAAGTTGAGCAGTTGTTTCCAGCCCAGAATTACCTAGAAAAGACATTTTGGTATATTCTTGGTTTGTTCCTGATATTCAGGAGATGATAATTCTATAATCCTGTTAAGGAAGGGGAAACACAGTGATCGTGTCAGCTTTGTTCTTAGAGAAAAAAACAACAAACGAAACATGGAGAGGGGTGTGGTTTCTGGTTCCTTGTATTAAGCAGCCTCGGTGTGTGCTAGATGATGGGTTTCACATGCACATCCGATATGTGATCTTCACTACATTACAAGTTTTCAGATGGAGGAATATATGCCAACACTCTGCTTGGATTCTGTGTCCTACTTCAGTTTGGAGAGTGGTTTTGGGGGGGATGGGGTGTGGTGACAACACACCTCACTTGTTTACAATTTCAGTTGATCTGAGTCTTCAAGCATCGTCTGAAATGGGGTTTTTTGTGCATGTCCTATGTAATTGCCTTGCACCATTGGCAAGTCACCAAAGAAATAATGAGAATTAATAGGAACATCCAAACAGTGTTTTGTTGAACTCCTTTTATTCTTTGGTGGGTAATCACAGCCTATTGTGTTGGGGGGGTTCCATTAACTACAGAGAAAAAAAATAAAATACAACCCACAGGCCTCAACAACCCACAAGATGGATTTGGAAAAAAAAAACCAAAACACATTTTCTAGTGTCTGTGTTAAAGGCAAACTAGTGCAAGAACACTCTGCATTCAAGAGGAGTTCGTTATCATAAATAAAAGGGAAAGTTTAGAATTCAATGTTAAACTCCCACCTGCGAACCCTGTGCCAAACATTTTCCTGTCCTACTGGGACAGCTGAGACAGTCTCTGGGTGGAGGCATCTTCATCTGATGTGAGTCCTGAAACAGTTGCATTCACAGCGGAAATAGTCTCCGAATCCTGTAACGTCCCAATTGATCTTCCTCGAGGGCCACAAGACTCTGCAGTGGGATCCGGATTGGCTGAATTGATGGGTGGAGACCAACTGCATGATGTTAAACAAGGGCAAGTGCCGGGTCCTGCCCTGGGGTCATAACAACCTGCTGCAATGCTCCAGGCTGGGAGAAGAGCTGCTGGAAACTGCCTGGGGAAAAGGACCTGGGGATGTTGGTGGCAGCGGCTGAAGAGGAGCCAGCGGTGTGCACAGGTGGCCAAGAAGGCCAACAGCATCCTGGCTTGTACCAGCACTGCTGTGGCCCAGCAGCACCAGGGCAGAGATTATCCCTCCCATACTGGACACTAGAGAGGCCACACCTTGAACCCTAGGTTCAGTTTTGGCCCCTCACTCCCAGAAGGACATTGAAGTGCTGGAGCATGTCCAGAGAAGGTCAACGAAGCTGGTGCAGGGTCTGGTGCACAACTCCAGTGAGAAGCAGCTGAGGGACCTGGGGGGGGTTGAGTCTGGAGAAAAGGAGGCTCAGGGGAGACCTTCTCACTCTTGACAACTCCCTGACAGGAGGTTGGAGCGAGATGGAGGTCAGTCTCTTCTCCCCAGGAACAAGCAATGGGACAAGAATAAACAATCTCAAGTTGGGCCAGGGAAGGTTTAGGTTGTCCTGAGGAACAATTTGTTCCCCGTTAGGGTTGTCAAAGCCTGGCCCAGGCTGCCTAGGGAGGTGGTGGAGTCCCCATCCCTGGAATGGTTCAAAAGATGTGTTGATGTGGTGCTGAGGGACTTGGTTTAGTGGTGACCTGGCAGTGCTGTATTAACAGCTGGATTTGATGACCTTTAAAGTCTCTTCCAACCAAAACAATTCTGTGATTCAGTAATTCTCTTACTGGCTCACACTACCTAATTACCAGGCTGAGGAGATCCTGCTGGAAAGTCCTAAAATACGCTTATCCACCCCCAGCTCAGAGTTTCGGGGACCATATGCCATGTATATGCACAGGGAAGTGCAGACTCTGGTTTTGATTGAAAGTCTTCTTGACTTGATCATTTTAAACTCAACATTTTCTTGCTTCTAATCAGCTCGTTACATATCTCCTAGGAATCCCCAGGCCTTCCAGAGCAGTCAGATGTATGAGGAAAAGCTCCGACTGGATTCAAAGGTAGATGTGGAAGGGTGCTGATGTGACGATGTCCTACACTAGTGCTAATCTTTTGCTGCACAGCCACAAGTAGGTTAAACTCAAAACCACTCCTGTAAGATGAGTAAATATTATTACTTCAAATTCAGATATAAGGAAGCTGAGAGGTTATTATGGAGCAAGGCAGCAGCGACTCCAGAAACAGCCACCATTGTGTTCCATGTGGTTTAACCACCAGTTAATGTTTCTTTTTCACCAGGGCTCTTGTGGTTTTTTTTGTGCAACCTTGATAAGAGGTGCATGAGTTACTAGAATCAACAGGAGCGAGTGCTGGCCTGAAAGCCATGTACTTAGAAGTTTATTCTAAGCTCTGTCAATCACTTACTAGTTTGAGCTTGGAAAATTAATCTCAGTTTCCTCAGTGTAGATATTAAGCTGGTGCACATTTTAGAGCTGATCATAACTACAGCATAAGCTCTGAATTAGAAAGGTTAAAGAGATTTGTTCAAACAATTCAGTTTTTTCCCCGTAGCTTCAAAATAGTGTTGATGATGAAAGCCACTTAAGGAAGCCAGCAGAAAGGATGGGTTAGTCTAATCGGTGAATCCGCTGGTGTGCAGAATCACAGGGATTAAATTACCAGAAACTTCACCTCTGACTCATCATGTCCTCCGTCTGCCTCTCATAGAAACCACAATTCTCCAGACGTAAGAGCTCTTCACTCCTAAAAGAGAGGAATTAAACAGGTATCATTGTCCTCCTCTGTCGACGAGAGGCATCCTTAAAAGTTAGAGGACACCTGGAAAAGCAAAGTAAAAAATAAACAGTTCCAAGCCTCAATCTGGCCTATCCCTATGATTAATGCATCAGGAATCCAACCCTGCAGCTCTCTTAGAGCCATTTCCACTCAGTCATCACTCATTAGTTCATTAGTCACAGCAGCCTTATTCCTACTAATTGATTTTACTACAGTTCCCTACAATGTATGGCCAAGATCCAAACTGTCTCTGCTGGCTTTAAAATCATTATATTGGCACAGCTTTACAGGACACTTCAGCCCTCTCTCAAGCCTATTGAGCATGTAAAGGTGAGTTGCTGGAAGGTGCCCTTGAGGAAAGGGCATGTGTCGCCTCAATCTGACAAGCTGTAGGCTCAAAGCGTCCTCCTGGGCAGAGTTGTGGCTTTCACACCGGGCAGAACATCAGTCTGCTAGACTGGAGCTGCAGATGGGCACAGCAAACTTGGCAGCTCTCTGCACACTGGTTTCTACCTTGGTATGGGACTGGGCCATAAGGGATGCTGGTTAGTGCAGGACCTGAGACAAACAGATTAGACCACACCACAAGTATGAAGGGTGACCCTTAACTCTCTCTGCTGCTCTTCCCACCTCGCTGTAGCTCTGCCTTCTGCCCCAGGCATGTGTTGTATGTTGTTCCTGAGAATTAGTGATGGTTTGTACATTCACCAGGACAGGAAGGCAGGGAACAAGATGATTTATTTTTATAAGGAGTCCTATTCCCCCTGTGGAATGACTCACCTGCCCTTTTCCTCTGTTCAGAATGTGCATAGAAGGGATTGATCACATAGTTACAACTACTGGGAATTTGTCTTCCTTCTTTCTCAAATTTTTCTAGTTTGTTTTATTTTTTTTTGGTTTTTTGCTTTCAAGCCAGTAGCATTTCTCTTCCCATCAAACCTGGCTGACTGAAGCAGTAATCATTTGTTTCAAGATTATTTGCTCTGTCCAGCTTTCCAAGGCATTGTTAATGATGCAGGAACATATATCACTTGTTCAGTTTAGCTGTCACCTGCTTTAATTATCCTACATCCCTTCAAGTCTTAATCCAATGAACAGGAGATACTTTCCTATCTGAGTCACTACTCCTTGACCCAGAAGGGAAGAACAAGGACCACACTTGTAAAACAGTAAATGACCTGACTGAAAGGAAGCAGCTTTGCCTCCAGGCCCTTTGCATCTCACTCTAATACTGCAGTGCTTGGCGTTGAATCTGGAAATATCCACATGTCCTAGGCTGAGGACGAGTAGGAATGTGTTCTCAGGTTCAGACTGCCCAATCCAAGAGAAAACCTAAGTGTCTTGAAGGTTTCTCCACCACCCGGGTGACAGGCTCAGCCTGTCTCCCACCAGCTGCAAGAAACATCTCAGATGCTTGAAGATTTCAGGAAGATGCTTCTGACCCCAAAGCTTCTGGTTCCTGATGCATCTCTCCCTGGTAAAGGTGAGGGAAGCAGCCCTGCAGTGTTGATTCCCCCTGAGATGAGCAATTCAGACTGTCTGATGGTCCTGGCAAACAGGCAAAGGAAGGTCCATGAGAGACAAGAGTGGTTCATGGGCACTTGTCACAAAGCCGAGAAGCACAAACACCCAGCCACAGAATTCACAGACACCCTAAAACGGATGAGCTTGGCAGGAAGCTCTGGAGATGGTCTAGCCCAACCCCTTTGCTCAAAGTAGAGTCACTAGAGCAGGTTGCCCAGAGCTGTGTCCAGTTGCGATTGAATGTCACCAAAGGTGGGAACTCTGTGACCTCTCTGGGTAGCCTTTTCCAGCATTCAACCACACTTAAAAGATTTTTTTCTCATGTTTAAAAGGAATTGCCTGCATTCCAGTTTGTGCCCTTTGACTCTTCTCCTGTCACTGGACATCACCAAGAATAGCTTGGCTCCATCCTCTTTGCACCCTCCCTTCAGGTATTTATAGACTGTGATAAGATCCTCCCTGAGCTTTCTCTTGTCCAGACAGAAGAGTCCCCAGTTTCTCATCCTCTCCTCATAGCATAGATGATCAAGTCCCTTCATCGCCTTTGTGGCCCTTTGTTGGACTCTCTCCAGTGTTTCCATGTATCTCTTGTGCTGGAGAGTCCAGAACTGGACACCTAACTCCAGGTGTGACCTCATCAGTGCTGAGCAGAGGGGAAGAATCACCTGCCTCGACCTGCTGGCAGTGCTCTGCCTAACACAGCCCAGAAGGCTGGTGGCCTTTGACACCAAGGAACATCGCTGATTCATGTGCAGCTAATTTTGTGTCACACACAAAGTTGCTGAGGGTGAGCTCTGCCACGTCATCAAGGTCATTAACGAAGATGATAAACAGTGCTGACCCCACCACTGAAACATACAGTACCCCACTAGTGACTTGCCTGAAACCGGGCTTTGTGCCACTGATCACAAGCCTCTGGGTCCAGTTGCTCCACCAGCTTTCAGTCCACCACACTGTCCATGGGAAACAGTGTTGAAAGACTTAATAAGTTAGAGATAAACATCCACTTCTCTCGCATCATCTACCAATCCAGTCAGGTCATTGTTGAAGGCTATATCAGGCTGGTGAGGCATGATTTCCCCTTTGTGAGTCCATGGGTTGTGCTGCTGCTTTTTGTCTTGTTTCCTTCTCTCAGGATGTTCAACTCCGCCACCTCCCGGTCACTGCAGCCAAAGCTGCTCCTAACTTTTACTTCCCCAACAAGATCTTCCCTGTTTGCAAGTATGAGATCCACGAGAATGTCTCTCTGTGTTGCCTGTGTCAGGAAGTTGTGACCAGGGCCCACCGGAAACCTTGTAGATTGCTACTGCCCTGCTGGGTTGTGCCTCCAGCAGATACTGGGATGGCAAAGCCATACACCTTGTATCCAGCTATGGTAGTGCTCCATTATGTGAGCTATCCCATCATGACTCTGTGATCCCAAGATTTCATGTGGTTTGCGCAGGGACTTGGAGGAGTTACAAGAGAGCTGGGACTGTTCAGCCTGAAAAACAGGCTGAGAAGAGAAAGCTCAGGGGTTCTAACAGCATCTGACATAAAAAAAAGAGTCAAAGAGAGGGCTGAGCTGGGGTATCCTTGAGGATGCCCATTGACCACAAGCTGCAAGAAGGAAAATTCTGGTCTGATAAAATGAAATATTCTCCATGTGAGTGTTCAAAAATGGAACAGGAAACCAGAAAGGCTGTGGTGTCTCCATCTTGAGATGTAGTGAAGAGTATGCTGAGCTAACGCACTTCCTTCACATCTCCAGGCTCTAGAAGAACTTCCTTCTGTATCATTTCCCTTAGTAGCAGGGGCTTATGATCCTGGTATGGCAGCACTCCCATCCCAGGACATCCTGCTGAGACTGCACTGGCATATCCGGGGCCTGCCACTGCCACCTTATGACAAGAGAAGAAAATGCAAATGCCTAGTCCCAGCCATTTCCCAAGGAAGGAAGAGGGGAAATTTTAGGATTATTTTGGTAGTTTTTAATTTTCACTGTTTCTAACATTCATGTTTCATAATCATTTGGTTCCAACCAGTTTTAGAGTAAGATATCTCCATGTGAAGATAAAAAAGGGAGAAAAATACAGTCTGCCTAAATTGCCTTAAACAAATGATGAACTGAATTCCAACATGAGTAGCTACACCTTGCCCTTATAAAAACCTGAGCACTGCGAAGCAGTCGCATACAAGGTGCCACCATCGTATATCTATCAAGCATTTGTATTTGCTTTTTGTCACCTCTCAACTAATAGTTTGGACCACGATACTAAATGGGTGCTGTTCCTGGAACCAGCAAGTTTAACCAGTCTGAGCTCAGGAGAGGTCCTAGTGCAAAACTCAGCCAATCAGGTGATTGCACCCCTGCAATCGAGAAGACAGAATTGGAGCCACAAGCACCTGGTGCTCAGGGACAACAACAGGATATTGCTCTCGGTAAGCAGGCATGACAAGGCTCCATGGGAAACAATACACCCAGTTCTTTGTGTTAATTGCCATGGAGAAGGACCGCAAGGCACGCTACTCGCACCTCTTCCCCCTAGGTTTGATGCTCCATGTGTTTGTTAACTCCTTCCACACAAAGGACAAGAGTTATTAACTTAACGGTAGCTCTGGTAGTCCCTGTGTCACAAGAAGGGCCCAGATCACCAACTCCAAGAAGACCAAGGTACTCCGTGTATCATTTTAAATCTTTTTCTCGGGAGATGAATGATAAGCAGGAAGAGTGAAACATGTTCCCACAGCCATGCACCTTCCATCTTTCCAGCCTCCTCCCATCTTGACTGATGTTCAGGTCAGCAAGTGCCATCTTCCCCCTTGCACCTCATGGCCTCTCATGTGGACCTCCATACCCATAAACTGAGAAGGAAAGGAGCAGGAGGAAAGAAAGTGGAGAATGTCAGCACTGGCAGGGAGATGGAGCTCTTGATTCAGTCACTTTTTTTTCTCCCTTTATCACCACTTAAATTTTCACTTGCAAACTATCCACCTACACACTTTTCTAGACTCCTCCACATCAAAACTAGCAAATGAACCTGTTTTGTGGAGATTCCCCTCCAGCCCCAAAGCTATTTCTTCTTCCAAACCCGTGTTTGTCACGGCTAGAGAAGAGGCATGACCAGAAGGCCAGTAAAGGGCAGGGATGGGGAGGCAGGAATTCTCCCACTTCAGACCCGTTTGCTAGCACATGGTGTCTCATATCCTGAGATGATCAGCATGACCTTGGGATGCCAGTGAAAGACAGAGACTGTGAGAGTCTGCAGAGCCAACTGAAACAGAAACTCTGGCAACAGCCCGTGGTGTTTAGTTTCCAGAAACACTTTCGGGCATTAGGCATTACCTCATCTCCTAGCAAGGCTCACCTGGAAAAATGGACCTTAACAAAGGAAACAGCTCTGTCATCTCTGTGTCAAAATGTTAATGGTGTCACCTCTTAGGATTTGGGGAAAATGGCACCATTTCCCTAAACTTTCTGAACACCTGAAATACAGGAGAAGTCATCCTGGGCCTGTCTACAGACAGAGAGGTCCCCGTGGAGTGGCAGGAGTGAGGACATGGGCAGCATTATGAGAGGAAAGGAGAGGAATGCCAGGCAGGAGGGAGGTGTAGCCTCTTGGGGACAGGTATCTTCTGTGACAACCTGCTGTGCAATGCCCTCCAGTCCTCAAAATACTCCCTGTCACCACTGGTACCCTTCCATCCCCTAAAGAACTTGTAAGTGAGGCTGCAAAATATGGACTGTAAGAAAGGAGAGCAGTGGAGAGGACTTTTTCCCCTGGAAGGAGATAGGCCAGACTGACATTATCCAGAGAAAAGGGAAGATATTTTTATGTCTTTGTTCCAAACAGCCTGTGGCTGTTCCTAAAAAACTCCTGAGAGCCCATCACTATTATTCTGCATTTGTCTTAGGTTCCCCAGGGAACATAATCTCCTTCTCACACAGAATCCAGCTGGGATCCCCAAAATAATAAAGCTTTAAACAGAAATTAGAATGACATATCTTTGTGAAGCAATATGAATGCTCCCTGGTTCAGGAGAGCAGGAGGGAGTCTCCAGAGCAACCAGCCCCATGTCCGTGCATCCATGTGTCCACAAGCAGGAGCAGAGCCAGAGCAGCCCCTGCAGCCCCAGGGAGCTCGAGAAGAGGAGCAGCTGCCCCCAGACACTCACACAGGGGCCATTATGTGCCTGAAATAGCCGCCCTCTCCAAGAAGAAAGAGCACAGGCTCAAAGGACAAATCCCGTCTCCATTCCCTGTAGGGTCATGGGCAAGTCAACGATATTTATGAGCAACGCTATTGAAGGCAAAGACAATCTCTGTTCTTTATCTATCAG
>NW_010415671.1:17210-26504 GCF_000710305.1 Buceros rhinoceros silvestris
CAGCAGGAAGAGGCCAATGGCCTTGAGATGGCATATATGGATTTATCCCTCCCCACAGTCTATAGGATCAGCCTTATGTCTGTCCTCCTTCTGACCAGCCTGCAATCTCCAGCCCTGGGAATTGAATCCAAGCCATTTTCACTCAAAGCAAGAAATAATATCTGTAATATCTGCAGAACCATCAAAAATTTTGTTCCAAGTGCACTTTTTTTATTAATTCCATGTATTTTTATTAGAGTATAAGAAACAGTATGTAACATACACTACACTTACAGTTATGTTAATATATTTAAAGGAATCAGCGTTTCTTTATTCTGCTTATCCTGTTACAACAAAGGTAATACACAGTTACAAATCTCACATATATGTATTAGTAAAATCAACATTTCCGTGTAACCGTCTCAGTGAAATGAGATCATCCAACAAAGCTGAAATAAAATGTGTCAATATTTTTCCTGCAACACTTTATTGGCTTCATTATATTTTCATGAAGTGTCTCGATTTTGATGAGATGGTAGGGATTGGGCTGGGAAAAGCATTCTCTCAGAAAACGTTGGACCTGGGAAGCCTGTTAAGCCTTTCATGTCTCAATTTACACTATCAGAGCAAAGCCAGACAAATGAAAACATTCAATCTGTCTCTGATGGTTCTGATTCTCTGCTTTGCATGAAATTACTTGGTTAAAGACAGCTCCCCCTTGGCTCTCTACTCCCAATTTCATGTGTTAATCCTTCCTTCCTCAACAGTGAGATCTGTGCTTCAAAGCACCTCTACCAAGTCTAGCAGAAGCCAGTAGATGGCAGGACCAACCCAGGGCTTTGCTTCCCCCACGGAAACTCCCAAAATGCAAAATCGGGTGTGTTTATCCCCATTCCAGTTTGATAGCCTCAGACATCAGCTTCCCAGGGCAAAATAACTCCTTGAGGAGCAAGGAAGGATTCAGAGCCATCTTCATCCCAAACAGATGAGACCCACAACACCTCACTGCTGAGGATGACAGTGAAAGCACAGCCCAGATTCAGGGTGCAAAAGCACTGGGATCTCAGGAGCGAGGGGCTTGTGACAGGGCCCTAAACCTACCAGTACGCAGATGGGCACATCTGCCTTTCCTGCAGACAAGAGAGCATGAATACCGCATCCCAGCATGGAGGAACAGCCACCCAGATCGAGAGCTACCAGGCTTCCCACAGGGGTGGTGGGGCCAACAGTTTCCTTGATAGCAAATAAGTAATTTCAAACCCAGAACTTGAGTAAATTCATACCAAGCAAGGACATTCTTCGAGTAATGATGTGAGTCTGTTCAGTTATGATTAAGCAATTGGCTTTATTCTCAAAAACAGCTGGAAGAACTTTGTTCATTTTTAAGTCCTCCTTTTTGGCAAAGAGCGAACCTGGGTGGAAAGGGCTGGTGCTGCAGGAAGCTTTGAGCATGTGCAGGCAGTACACAAAAACGAGAGCCTCTGCGACGCCGGCGTAGTGGTAGATGGCAGCAGCTGCCATTGAAATATAGCCATTTCCAGGACGGAAGCACAGAAACCATTTTCTCATGAGCATGCTCCAAAATGGGCAGGTATTCAACTTCAGCTCTTCTTATTCTCCAGTCAAAACTGTTCTGGGTTATCTTATAGTTGTATGGAGCAAAGCTCCCTCCCCTCATAATCTCGTCTTGTCAGAAAAAGTGATATTCTGAGTTTCCTGCTGCAATTTTGATTTCTAATTCCACAGTCCAAGTAAGCACATTCAAAGCACTTAAGCGCTGTCCCACCGTGGCCCTCAAGTTCCAAATCAGGCATTTAGTTAAACAAGCCACCGGTTTTAATGCTCTATAAATGCTGGGTTCTTGCTATACATTTTCTTCTTATTATTAATGTTTTTAATTACTACAGCTGCACATTTTCAGGCCTTTCCACCCCTGGGCTTTACAAGAGCTGAGGTTCTCACATGACTTCTAGTGCTGGGGATTTGGGGGCAAAAAAAAAATCTGTAATAGGACCAGAAATTGCAAGAGTTGGCAGAACTGATCACATGATGCTTGGGATTAAACTGCTGAATAACATCTCTTGCATTTGACAAACTGTCATACCCTCCTTCTCTCTCAAACTTACATATACCTGTCAAAGAGAGCTTCGCTGTACGTGTTCGGAAGGAAAAACTGCAAACAGCTCTCCTACGTCCTACGTGTACAGGAATGTCGTACATGAGGAGGAGAGAGCGAAGAGGGGAAAAAAACCCTCCATGTGGAAACTGTTCATTACCTATAGGCTCAAGAACGTGTGAACTGACCTTCAGATCTGCCCCCTGGCAATATCTTTAATATGACTTTGTATTTGTATAGGGTAAGCGGCCTGCTGAATGCTCTTCCCACCAGCCCTTGCTCCCTCACATAACCCAGTCCTTGGCTCAAGCAAACTCTGAAATGCAGAGATAGGAAGGAGATGGTCATTGGAGGAGATAATGAGGTCTCAAAACCCTGCTCGTAGCTTGAGCCCATGGGATTGGGCAGCATGGCATCCTCAAGAGCCTTGTAAAGGCATGAAGAGGCATCAGGACACAGCTATGCTGATGGCTTTTAAGTTTAGTTCTTTGCTCACAGCAGAGGGTAATAGAGTCCAAAACCAAGATGCCCTTTACCTGGTGGCTAGAAAAGACTTACAGCCCCATCACTTGCAAGGTAGAGTACTCTGGGCGCTGCCTTGGTCTCACTACAGCATCTACTCACAGCAATTGGCGAGGAACAAATTAACCCTGCAAACGAGGTTTCTAACCCTCTTGGGAGGAAGGCTCAGTCACAGAGAAGCTAGGAAATATTTACCCCATTTCTGGTATTTTTTTTCCCCAATTTTCTCTGTGCTACACATGCATAGCAGAGGTTTGCGGCACACCTCAAGCCCTGTGGTCCCAGCAGGCGAGGGAGAATGCATTAACCAGAGGAAGGCACATCTGAGGACCAACGAGACGAGTGATACGTTCTTACCAAGCTCATCACCTAATTGCAGGTCACGTCACCATGACCAGCCCCTCCTGTTGTAAAGGCTGTCATTAGCGTCTGCGTCATTTTAATTAAAAGGGCAGGAGGAAAAAACATGTAACCACTTTTGTTGCAAACATTTCTATACATCTGCACACCATCTTTCAAAAGAAGCTGTTTATCACTCATTTAAGGTATAACTGAATGGCATGTGCAGCTTGAGAGTCTGTTTTTTGACACAAAATAGGACAACAAGGAGAGCATAGCTACAAAGTGCCATGCTACCCCTGATTCTTGCTGCTAGAAGAGAAAGATAACCCAGTGCACCTCTGATCAATCAGTGGAAGTGACAGCAAGTTTTCACTTGACAGCTTAAGGCTCAATTTTGGCCTGTTTTGTGTCTAGCAGGTCCACAGAGAGGCAAAGCAGGACACGTCTCCCATGGGACAGCTGAGAAATTGGAGGAGTGATGTTGCCAAAAGATCTGGGAAGAGGCAAAGCAGGACACGTCTCCCACGGGACAGCTGAGAACTTGGAGGAGTGATGTTGCCAAAAGATCTGGGAAGATCCTGCGATGTGAGAGACAGCAGGAGTAGCAGGTTTGGTGGTGAAGCCACCTTGTGTAGTCCACATGCACCAACAGCCCATCAGCCACGGATTGCAGGTTGAACCTAAAGATCTCAGTATTGACATCTTTGCCTCTGACTTCACTAAGCTTTGCAAACAGTCCTGTTGCCCTGGATCATTTAGGTATCAATGTTATCATCTGTCACCATCACGAGTCCAGTGTGGGGAAATCGAAGCACCAAGTCTTTGTAACATGCAGACTAGCTTTTAGAGGTTGCTCCCGGTGCGTTGCTCCAGCAGGAGTAATGGGGTTGAGCGAGACTGCAGTAACAGGCATTTTTCACTAAACTGCACGTGGAAAAGGCGATTCCCAAGAGAGTTAAAACAAGCCGGCCCAGGAGTGTTTATTGGAAAGGACAGCAACAGGGAGGAGATGGACTTGCTGCTCAGAGGTGAACTGGAAGGAATGCTGAGATGAAGCACTCAGAAGCCACTTGAGAGGGTAAGAGGCCCTCATGATGGGTGTAATATTTGGGTTTTCCATAACAATGTTTCTAGTCTCTCAGTCTGGAGCAAGGAAACACACAAAGCACACATCCCATCTCAGGTAACAACAGGAGCATGTTTATTCAGGTCTGGCACTTACAGAGCTCGGAAGGACAAGGTACACGTCATTCGTTTTCCAGAAAAGTCAGCCCAGGATCAGAAGAAATGAAACGATTTTATAAAAAGAGACTGCAGCTGCAAGGGGCCAGGAATGTGTCTCCCTTTGGGTCATGCATCCCCATGCCCGGTCACCCATGTGCTGGGCATGCTGGTGCCAGGCACCTCTGCGGAGGCAAAAGGCAGGAACGTCTGAATGCTTGACCAGGTGGTGTCTGGGGTTCATTGGGTTCTCGGCCAATCCCAGCCTTGTTTTAACCAATCTTAGAAACGAGGTGGGGAGTATTAGGTATAAAAGCAGGAACCCTTCCAAAACGATCCACCTTTGCCAAGAAGGTGTGAGAGTGCACTGGGGTAAGTCCACAGAAGAAGGAGAACAGCTTGGCCAAACCGCCCAGGTCTCCAATGCTGGAAGAGCAGAAAGTCTGGGAAATAATCATCTTGGAAGCCTGCTGAGAAGTAGAGGATCTCCTTGCAGACAGCAGCAGAGAACATATTGGCTAATGAGACCTGCGACGGCCCATGGAAGACGGCTCGTCCTCAGCCAGCCCCATCATTCGCGAGCCCGGAGGACATAGATGAAGCTAACAAGGACTCCCAAGGCCAGAACCGCGTAGCTGGCTTTCACGCTGCTGGAACCACTGATGTTGCAGAGGAAGGAGTCGCAGCAGTAAACAGAGGCAGCCGCTATGCCAAGGTTAATCCCAGCGCTGGGGCAAATGGGAGAGCATCCCTTGGAGATGGACTGGCCAGACTTGCCGCCTGAATTTACATTGGGGTGGGGAGAATGGAAGAAAAAGCAAAAGGAGATGGGTTTAGATTGTTTTTCAGCTTTCTGATCACCTGCTCTGCAAAGGAAATAACAACACAGAAATGGTGGCATGGAGAAGATGCAGTGCTTCTCAGCGTCAGCCTATGACAGCAACCTCAGCCAGCCCACAGATTTCAAAAAACACCTGTGATAATCTCCCACACAGGCCCTAGAGACCATGCAACACCCCAGGGACACCCCTTCCAGGCTGTCAGCCAAAGTTTGGCTGCAATGGCTCCGGTGAAGTATCTCAAAAATCCCACTCAAGCTTGACACCAGGTTTCCTCAAGGGAGACAGGGAGCATGGACCCATACAGAGCACTGGGGAGGCACCTGGGAGCAAAGTCTGTGTTTCAGGCATCGGCCGCGAGAGAGGCGCAGCACACATTTAGCAGCAGGAAATAGGAAACCATTAGCACTGTGCTAAAACAACAGGTTTATAAAAGCTCCCAGCCCCCATCTGTGCGTGCATGACCCACCCACGTTGCAGACCGCGCAACTGAGGCATGCAACATCCCTCCCTCCTGCAAGGGAGAGCAAGGCAAGCCAGGCTGGGCTCTGTGTGGTGCAGGAGAGCAGCCTGCTTCCCTAGGAGCAGCTGATGAGAAGCACAGATCCCCCTCAGATCTTTCCTGGCACTTAGGGATGAAACCTGCAATTCTCCTTTCCTGGCAACCCCACCTCGTCCAGAGAGAGCAAAGAAGCAAAGCTGGGACTCAGGGACGAACAGCCTGAACACAGGGGAAAAGCAGGAAGGGCAAGCCTGGAGCTTCCTACACAGCAAGCCTGCAGCGTCCTCCACACTTTCACTTATTCATCAGCAACCGCTCCGCCTCCACCTCGAAATTCCCCTCGGACTCCCAGCGTTGGTGCAGGCACGTGGGCTTTAACGTGACTCCCTCTGGCAGCATGTCCCTTGTAAAAATTCCCTTGGGATGGTCCTACACTCAGCTGCTAAGCAGAGCTTTCCCCTTTTTCCAGCCAAAAGAAGCAAAACCTTGCTGCAGCTCCATGGGTGACCTCGGAGAGCAGCCAAGAGGGGCAGGGAAAGGTCCTGTCATCACTCACCGATTCCCACTCCGACATACGTTGTCACACAGTGGTTTTCATTCTCCCCGCACTTGACAGGCGTCAGGCAGGCCCAGTTGGAGGATGCATCTGAGCACGAAAAGCAGATGAGCGTGTGGGCTGCAAGAGAAAGGCACACCTCGGTTAGGGGCTGGTAGGAAGACCTCCTTGCCTGGTGGACCCCACCTCTGACACATGGCACACACCACATCTGGCCACAGCCATGCTTGCTACTTCAGCTGTATCAAACCGCAGGAGGTTTTTCCCCAAAAAATTGGCCAAGTGAAGGGTTCAAACATAAGGGATATATTCCAAGCCCTTGGCAGGATCAGCCAGCAGCTAAAGCCTTGATACAACCGCAGTCACCCTGGTACTTTATGGCATGTTCCTGTCTGCACCAAGACTGGGTTGAAGTCACAGCTGCCACTTTGAAACTAAGCAATGAAGGCAAGTTCAGGCTTGCAACCTGGAAACTGAGGTTTGGGTTTATTCAGCTCAGCTATCGCAGTCGTTCGTGGGAAATGCTCCAGGCATGACCATGGGTTTGAGCTTTCCACAACCTGCCTTTGGCAGCAGGGCACAAAGCTCAGGCTATGCTTGAGCTAGTGCATGTGGTGGAAACGATTTCTCAGCTGGAGCAAGCCAAGCATTGCAGCAAGACCTGCAAGGACTTGCACTGTCCCGCTATCCAGGGAAGTCATACAACTATGAAGGCAGCATAGAGAACCAACCTTTTTAATCTGGAGCAGAGGGATAGCGAAAGAGCCATGCCTTCCTCCAAGGCAGGTCCCCTAAATCGTTTATCCTACACCAGCAGGTTGGGCTGCACCAGCTGGTTCCCATCCCTCATCCTTCAGATCTGCCCAAGAAAGAGGAAAGACTATAAAACAGCATTCACTGGTGGGAAAAGGTTTCAGAAACAGCCTGGACCAGTGACTCAGCAGGGACATATGCACTTTGCAGTGGACAGATGATCTTCTCTGTATTTTGCATACAAGAACATCACATCCACACTGCAGTTGTTGACCTACATACGCAGACAGATCAGGTCTGCTCCCGATGTTTCATGAGCTCTAATTTTTGAGCATTCAGACAGCAAGCCCTTCCACGAGGCACTACCTTTTGCTTCTCTGTTTACAGGATACAAAACAGAGTGGGAGCTGATTCAGGACGGGGAATGCAAGGCACTATCATTCATTCCTCCTCCTACCTCTTTCAGCCCCACCAGAAACAGATTATCCTAAGGAGGTAAAGTCAGAGAAGCCCTGGGAGAGGTTGCTGAGGCTCAGCAGTCCCTGTCATGGAGTATTTTGAAGAAGCTGGACAAATATTGGTCAACAGCTATCTCACTCCACCATGGAACTGCATGATCTCTTGAGGTTCTTCTCAATTCTGTTTCTCTCAGGAAAAGAAAATCTTTTTACAATAAAACTGGGAAAAACCCTCAGTTGTTCTCAGAAGAATGACTCTTGAGCAGCCATGGCCAAGGCACCAAAAGAAAACAAAAACTTAATCTCAAGGAAATGGACTAAAGCGAGTTAGTGGGGGATCCTGAATGTCACATCAGGGCAGCCAAATGACTCTGCTTTGGAGACCAAGCAAACACCACAACTCCCTAAGCAAGAATTTCCTGGACTGTCTCATACACCCTCCAATGATCATCAGCCCGGCAACGATCCTTGCAACAAAATCAAGTTACCTGAGCATGGTAACGCGGCAGCCACAACCTACACACAGCACCCAGGATTACAAGGTCACCAGTGAGTCAAAATCCCCAGGAGAGTTTCATCAGTGGACCTTGCCTTGGGTTGTAGCAGAGGAGGAGGAGGACGGAGCAAGCCAGTGAGTCTACAGGCTGTCATTGCCCCTCGCTGAGCTCTCAGAGCATTTCCATGGGTAGGCCGAAACCCAATCTGGGACCTCAGAGTGAAGCCCACCTCCCTCCTGCTCCCTTGTCCTCAGCATGTTGCTGCTCTCAAGTCTCAGATGACCTGTCCCAAACCCTTCTCCTTGTAACCAGCCTGAGGAGGCAAATTGACTCATCCCATTTCACAGGATCCATCTGCAACCAGGAATGAAGTGGATTACCGGCTTCCTGTGGGCATTAAGGCAGGAACATATGCCCCCATATGTATTTGCTCACCATGCTGAATGCACAAGTCAAGTGGTGCAGCGCTATTCATTATGGCTTAGAGGTTCCAGATACAAACACAGTAATAAAACATCAGAAATATTTGTACATGCACATAAAAGTGCCTTTAGGCATTAAATTCTCTGACACGTGACTCCATAGCATCTCCAACCTGTCCCCATATTTTTCTTTGTCACATCTACCCACTACCCCTTAATAAAGACCAAAACCTTCCCAGGACAGGCAAGTCTTTCAAGGTAGTTTAAGAGGTGAACAATTCAGTCAAAACTAGTGCCACTTTCTGTCCCAGCAAAACAGGTAACTAAAAAACCCACTGCAGAGTTACGAGAGCAAGTGCGTTTTAGACAAAAGGCAGGAGAGAAGGGGTGGAATTGGTGGAATTACTTTATGCAGCTGGAGACAGAGCAAAGAGTTGGAGCTCAAGGCTCAAAAAAAAAAAAAAAGCCCAAGACTGAACAATGCAAAAGGGAAGCTTCATTTTCACCACCCAGAAAATGCAGCGACAAAAGGCAGGAGAGAAGGGGTGGAATTGGTGGAATTACTTTATGCAGCTGGAGACAGAGCAAAGAGTTGGAGCTCAAGGCTCAAAAAAAAAAAAAAGCCCAAGACTGAACAATGCAAAAGGGAAGCTTCATTTTCACCAACCAGAAAATGCAGCAGAAGAATTTACGTATTTGTTTGCTGCTCGGCTCCTTGGGAAGAACAAAGAGCTCCCAAAAGAGAGTGGATCATCTGGGGGAATTCCTCAGATAAGAGGTTGAATCTTTTCTTGCAAAGAGCAATGCAGGGAAGAAAAAAAAAACCAAGAAGCCTTTAAGAGCCCGCTCAGCAGCAATGCTGAAAAATGCTGTTGCTTTGGCAGCTCTTCCATTCAGTAACGCTCTTTCCTTTTCCAGCGCTCTTAGCCAAGACCCTTATACACCATATGCAAGATCTTCAGGGGACTTTGAGCAGGGGGTAAAGCTTTTCTGCATGTGCTGGAAGTGTTTAGGAATAAAGCTACCTGCAACAGACCCTTTTGCTTGGCTAAGAACTTTCTTTAACGCTGAAAGGTTTGGGGTTTTG
>NW_010415672.1:0-1791 GCF_000710305.1 Buceros rhinoceros silvestris
GAAGGAAGCTACCGGCACACCCGATCCTGCAGCACAGTGAGTCTGGAAAAATGAGGAAACCTGGCAAAAAAAAGCAGTCTTGGCTTGCTGTGAAGCTTGAAGGATTTGGGGATGCTGAGGGCAGTACCCACACGCACACACTTCCACGTCCAAAAGGAAAAGAGAGGGGAAAAAAATTTAAAAATAGAAGTAAGGTGGCTGGGAGGTGCGTGGGGGGAGAGCAGGTGCGGGCAGCGGTGCGGGGGTCTGGTCCGTTGGTGAGGGGTTGTGGAGGAAAGGAGGAGGCCTAATGGTGAGCTGGATATCTCTGTTAGTTGTCAGCGCAGGTCCACGGGCTTTCCCGGTAATGCTAATCAGCCTTCGGCGAGAGGGATGCGGCCAGGGCTCCCTTCCGGCACACACATACACACACGCACGCACACGCACGCGTGGTCTCGGATACACACGCACATCTCACGCTGCACAGGGATCCATCGTGACCCCTACGGTGCTGTATTTATTTGGCCGAGCAATGGTAGGAACATCCTTAAAACGTTCTATACAGCAAACGTCTTCCTAAATCAACACAATAGGACAGCTCAGGGCCACCAGCCCGATTCTCTCCCGAGAAGCCTCCACACAACCCCCCTCCCAGCCCTTCCTCCTCTTTTCTTTTCTTTTCTTTTCTTTTCTTTTCTTTTCTTTTCTTTTCTTTTCTTTTCTTTTCTTTTCTTTTCTTTTCTTTTCTTTTCTTTTCTTTTCTTTTCTTTTCTTTTCTTTTCTTTTCTTTTCTTTTCTTTTCTTTTCTTTTCTTTTCTTTTCTTTTCTTTTCTTTTCTTTTCTTTCCTTTTCTTTCCTTTTCTTTCCTTTTCTTTTCTTTCCTTTTCTTTCCTTTTCTTTCCTTTTCTTTCCTTTTCTTTCCTTTTCTTTTCTTTCCTTTTCTTTCCTTTTCTTTCCTTTTCTTTCCTTTTCTTTCTTTTCTCTTTTCTTTTCTACAACTGGGGATATTTTATACCTTGTAGTTTTGGATTTGATCCATTACTTTAAGCTTGATGGAGGGCTCTGAAGGCAACGAGATGTATATACACTATTATACAGCCATCACTGAGATTACTCACAGTGAGACTCTTGTCAGCAAGACGGTCCCGCTTTGAAACACTACTCACATCATCCCGATTTTTCAAAATTGGGGTGAGCGAAAGGAGGTGAGATACAATTTCCCGTTGTCCCTTTTGTTAATTGTTTTCTTCCCTTGCAGTTACGTTTACAACCCGATCGGGCCCGTTTCACGTCTTTGTATTTCTAGTGGAAGCCACGTGGGGGTAGGAGAAGAGATCCTGACATCCCTCCTCGAGCCTCCCTAAGCCTCCTCAACACCATCTGCATACAAACCCCTGCACCTCAGTAACCACCAAAATCGGGCAACCTCCTCCCCCGCCCACCTCTACACCCTGAAAGTAGCAAGGCGGGGGATCTCCGACCCTTCTCCACAGCTGGATAGTGTAAATTTTTTTTTTCAGGTGGATGCACCTTGCACCTTGCAGCTATGGGAAATGTCCGGCGGGGATGTTCTCACTTAAAAAAGAAAACGGCGGCTGGATGGGTGGAACCCAAATCCAGAGTCAGACAGGCCTTGTGAGAAAGAGAGAGAGGAGCAGGAGCTGTGATAAGGGAGTCACATTGGGAAGTTGTCGTCTTCCCCACTTCCGCAATTCTAGCCTTATTCCCCGGCTATTTTGCGCTGAAGGTGATCAGAGGGGAGAAGGAGTAGGAGCTGAAGTATTTAAGGGAGTTTTAAAACCTAGATCTTTC
>NW_010415673.1:0-6297 GCF_000710305.1 Buceros rhinoceros silvestris
CAGGGGGTTGGACTGGAGGAGCTTCAAAGGTACCTTCAACTCAAACCATTCTGAAACTCTATGATGGCTTGTGCTTAACTGTAATATTTATATTTTCAGACACTTATCTGCATAGACCCCCCCCTTTTTGAGGTTTATCAGACACTGTTAAGCCCCACACGGCATCACGTGGCGCTCATCGGTACGAAGGGGCTCATGGTGCTGGAGCTGCCTAAACGCTGGGGGAAGAATTCTGAGTTTGAAGGTGGGAAAGCCACGGTGAACTGTAGGTGGGTGAGACTCAGGTGTTTACCGACATCCCTGTCCTGCTGTTGTTTGCCACAGCCTCTCTGCTCTTGGGGCCACGCAGATATGGAAGACACTGGTTGTACTGGGGTTGTAGCGACAAGCACAAATGAAGTTATTTTGGTTCAGGGACTTGCTGATTCTCAAGTGACCCAAATAAATGACCTTCTAAACTTGTTGCGGATGCTGAGGCACAAGGTGCTCCTCCGTAGCACCTCTGTAGCTCCTCTCTAGCCTTTCTGGGGTCTTTCAGCCATAGTAGCTAAAGTGCGTGTGTTAAGGGTCGAGGTCCCGAGGTAGTAACTCCTCGAATTCCTTAAGGATCCCCTCTGTCTCGCTAGAGACCGAAGGAGTTTAAAGGGCAAAAAAGAAATTCACACCTCGGTCTGCGTTTTCGGAAAACTGGAACAAACTTTTAATGAACAAGAAAGCCACACAACTATTCACTACTATATATATGCGCAAACCGAGAAAGGGAAAAAAAACTAAGAAGAGAGGATTCAGATAACCACAGTTCTTAACAGTCTGTTCAAGGTCAGTGCTGCTGGCAGTCACCCAGCGGCAAGGTGGGAGTGAAGGCCTTGGCAGCTGCAGGGCAGGGAGCAGAATTCTTCTCGCGGCGAGACGGAGAAGCGGGGGAGAAACCCCGCGCGCAGCCGATTTAACAGCAGGAAAGCTCTCGGCACGAAATGACAGGGAATTCGAAGATTCTCACCCGATTCAGACGGGACAGGACTCAGGGCAATAACAGTTCACAGTCTGTAGTCCTCAGGTGTCAGGCCTAGTCGATCGGCAGGTCGGGCCTAGTCGGCGGCTAGCAGATTTGTGGGAGTCCTCCCTTCGTGAAGTCCGAGAGAGAGTCACTCCCTGGCCTGCTGCTTTTAAAGACTCCCGATGTAACGTTTCACCTGACCCCCTTAACCAATTAAATGCGGAGTTATTGTACTGCATGGAATAATTCCTATTTGTCCATTTCCCAAAACAAGGAAGTTTTAGCTCAAACCAGGACAGCGTGTCCTGATGGAAATAACAGAGGGCTTCAAGTTAAAGCTGTGCCTCCAACTTTAATAACACAGCTGATGGCTTTGAAACATTTTAAGTGGGTTTCTGGCTCCTCTTGCCCCCAGTCCCCTTCAGAGGCAACTGCTGTGTCTCCTGTAATGGTGAATGTTTCTGCTCTCTCTCAGCACCGTTCCCATCGCGGAAAGGTTCTTCACCAGCTCCCCGTCTCTGACTCTGAAGCACGCTGCCTGGTACCCCTGTGAGACCTACGAGCCCCACGTTGTGCTCCTGACTTCAGATAACACCATAAGGTAAAACCCGTTTGTAGGTGATTATCTAAGTATTTGGGGGTTTTTGTCGTAGCTGGTCTGGTTTTGTGGTAGGTATCTGTGTCCTGCCCTTCTGGTGAGGGTGACCAGTCACAAGTAGGATGGAAGAAACGTTAGACTGATGCCAGCTGATGGTCCTGCATCAGCGGGACACGTACGTCACGGCCAGCTGAATGAACACGGCTGCTTTTCTCTCCTCTAGGTTTTACAGTCTGAAAACGCCCCAGAGACCTGTCAAAGTGATTGCTCTCTCAGACACCGAGGAGGAGACGCTTACAATCAACAAAGGGTTTGTGCAGCTTCTTGAGTTTTGAAATGCTTTTGACAGACCAAGTGCTGTATTCTCAGTTTTGTTTTTAATGGAGAAGCGATAAATCTACCTGAAAATCTGGTGTGGTTTTTGTCATGGTCTTCTTCAGCGCTCGGACCTCTTCCTAGCTCAGTAATGGCACTTTTTTTTTTGCTTTTTTCCCATTCTTCTAAAAGAAAGTGGTAACAAACTGTACAGTGGAGCGTTGGTCAGAGTAGAATGAGAGGAACTGGCCTCCAGTTTCCCCAGTGGAGGTTGAGGTTGTCCCTGAGGAGCCATTTCTGTCCCGTTGGGGTTGTCCCGGCCTGTCCCAGGCTGCCCAGGGCAGTGGTGGAGTCCCCATCCCTGGAGGGTTTCCCAGCCGTGTGGAGGTGCTGCTGAGGGACAGGGGCCAGTGGGGACCTGGCAATGCTGGGGAACGGGGGGACTCGAGGAGCTGAAAGGTCTCTCCCAAGCAAAATTATTCTGTGATTCTGTGTCATTTGAAAAATCCACGTTGCCTTTACAATGGGATCAGGAAGGGCTTTTTGAGTGGGGAGTGCAGAAAATAGGTGATCTTTTGGTTTCCCTCTCGGCTTAGCTGGGAAGGAAAATCTTGAGGGTCTTTCCTGGTCATTTCACAGGGTGATGCTCCACACGGGAACTGCCTCATTTTTTTCGGCTGGGCTGGCTGCTGGGTGCAGCGCAGCCATGAGGTACCGTCACGAGGATGTTACTGTCACGCTTTTGCTGCTGAGAGTAGCGCGTGCCGAGGGACTGCCGGGGAGGTGCTGAGCAGTGGTTTGTCAGCACGCAGCGATGGGCCTGGCTGAATACTCGTGTTCTCGGTCACTGCTGACCTCAGGTGTCTTCTGGCTTGTCCCCAGGAGAGCCTATACAGCATCGCTGGGAGAGACCGCGGTGGCCTTTGACTTCGGCCTGCTAGTCCCGGTCCCCAAGAACCTCCTGGGCCAGCGGGGGAGTGAAGAAGTGTTGGCCTTTCCGCTGTACATTCTGTACGAGAATGGAGAGACGTTCCTCACCTATATCAGCCTGCTGCACAGGTAGGGCCGCGCTCACCCGCACGCGGCTGGGCTCAGTGGCAGTGTTCTGTCTCTCTGCGGCAGTGCTCATAGACTGTGCCCCAAGAATAGCGTGTCATCCTTTCTCATCCAGGTGTTAAGGGTGCGGGTTCCACTGTGGAGAATCCACTGACCGTTATTTGCCATCAGAAATCTGAAACGAAGATGCAGGGCTGTTGGGAGGTTGGTGGGTCTGAGGCTGTTAAGGTGTATTTTGGGGCCTTCAGCTGCCAGCACATCCTTAGCGTTGGATGAGGCTGAGTGATCCAGTGGCACCTTCGGGAAAGAAGAGTTTTCAGATCACAGAGGGTTCTCAGGTGTGCTCCATCATGAAAAGTCAAGAATATAAAGATGATACAAGAAAAAATTTCTTCAGAAAACTGAAACGATGGTGGAAGTCATGACAAGTTAGAGGCAGTATAAGAGAATATTAAACTGGGTGGGGTTTCGGTTAGAAGCAGCACTGTTGACGTGAGAACTGATGAGCAGATCCTGTCCGTAGGCCATGAAATGGGCTTAGGCCTTCACGAGTTCTGCCTAGAGAAATGCTGCTTGTGAAGTGCTTTACTGAGCAAGAAGCCAGTGCCGCAATAAGGATAGTTAACTGGAGCTTTCCGTGAGTACTTTGTGTTCTTGTGTTTCCTCTTGAGTTGTTTGTGCTGTAGCTCAAAGCATACGATGTTGTCACTGAGCTCCACGTCCTTCCCTGGGATCTCCACCAAGCAGGTATAGTTCGGACTCTTAATCCACACAAGTCTGGCTTGCTGCTGCCTAACAGAAATCAGAACTCAAACCATCGAGTTGTTTGGGGTTTTTATTTTAAATCACCCTTATTTTGTAGTTACTGTGCAGCAAATTCCCGCAGGCAGCCGAGGGGAACTCCCCTTCCACACCTCATGTTGTGAACACACCGTCTCTGTTCCAGCACGAGGAATCTCGACAAGCTGCTGGGGCCGCTGCCCATGCACCCCGCGGCAGAGGACAACTACGGCTACGATGCCTGCGCCGTGCTCTGCCTGCCCTGCGTCCCAAACATCCTGGTGATCGCCACCGAGTCGGGAATGCTCTACCACTGCGTGGTGCTGGATGGAGAAGAGGATGATGAGCAGGTACCTTGTCGTGGTTTTTTCCTACGTGCCTTTTTCTTTCTTTGGTCCAAGTTCCCGGCTGCAGGATGGCGGGTTCCCTGGGGGGCAAATGCCAAGTGCCAGAGCTGTGCTGCTTTGTGACGAGGCAGCGGGTCCTGCTCCTGTCCCAGCCAGCCTCTCTGGTTCTCTGGTGGTTTTATTTTCAGTGCCAGTTCTGTATGTCCCGACAGTAGATCAGGTTTTGATCAAACTTGCTGTGGACTATTCAAAGTAAAAAAAAAAAAAAAAAAAAAAAAAGGACTTGAACAACTTTGCCTAACAGGTCATAGTTTTGCCTGTATCATGTCACTCTTCCTTGATGCTGTTTATGTTGGCATCTCTGTTTAACTGGTGTCTCACACAAGCATTCGATGCTCTTTACAGTCAGAGAAGTCATGGGACCCCAGGTCTGACCTTATCCCTTCCCTGTATGTGTTTGAATGTGTTGAGCTGGAACTTGCGCTGAAGCTGGCGTCGGGGGATGAAGAGGAGCCTCTGGAGTCTGACTTCTCTTGCCCGATCAAACTGCATCGAGGTAGAGTTGTCGGTCAGGCTGTTGCCTTTCACTTGCTTGATTTCACACATTTAGGATCAAGCTATTTACAAATTATCATTGGTGCCAAACAATGGCGGGAGAGTAAGGATTTGTCCGACGTTGTCAGTGAAGCTGTGGGAAGAGCAAGCCCGGGAGGTGCTTTGGGGTTCACCTAAGGGCAGGTTACCTGTGGTCACGTTACACTGGGTTCTTTCAGCTGTGGATTACACAGTAGAAGTTGTGGTGACCTACTCGTGTGAGCAAGTGCTGTGGGGATGGTGATCCTGAGGGGAGAACTGGAATCTGCTCATCAGAGCATCCGGTGTAATGGTGGGACAGGAGGTGGTAGGATAAAGTGTTTGGGTCTTGTCAGAATACGGCTCTGCTGGCTTTACCTGCGCTTCCCTGTGAAACTCAGAGGGCTGGAACCGCTGTGGTGTGGTGGGAGCAGTTCAAACCCATCCCCCAGGTATTTCAAGCGTAATTTCATTTTATGCAGAACTCTGAGGAGGCTAACGCATCTAGCTCACTGTTTGTTTGAATTTCAGATCCAAAGTGTCCCTCCAGATATCACTGCACCCACGAAGCCGGTGTCCACAGTGTGGGGTTGTCGTGGATCAAGAAACTGCACAAGTTCCTTGCTTCAGGTGAGTGGCCGGACGCCGTTGGGCGCAGAGGGAAGGGAGCGCTGTCTGCACACCGACGGTTTGCTGGTGACAGGATGCGGGTACTGAGGATCCCATACCCTGCAAAGTGGAGCTGATGCCTTCTGACAAATCTCTTTGTAGATGAAGAAGACAAAGACAGTTTACAAGAGCTGGGAGCAGAACAGAAGTGCTTCGTTGAACATATTCTCTGTACAAAACCACTGCCGTGCAGGTAAAACCAAGCCATTTCTGCTGCTCCCAGGTCAGTGAGTTGCTCTGGGGAATATTTATGATTTTCCCTCTTCTGCTGCATTCTTGCTGTTAAAATTAATGAAGTTAGCTCAGCAGAATTCAAATGATACAGATCAGAAGTTTGTGTCTCAGGGCAGTAGACTCGCATCGCTGCCCTCCGGTCTGGAAACCAGCCGTCAAACCAGCAGAAATGTTCCCTCCCACTTACTTGACCCTGGACAACTCTGCGGCGTGGTTTGGCTGAGAGTCCGGGATGCTGACACGCTCCTTCTGTCCTCAGCAGTTGAGTGTCCTCAGCAGAAAGAACATCTGATTTCCTGAGCTTAGCCAGGCCTAAGAGGCACCACTTGCTGGGCTGTGGGATACCTGTTCATCTGCTTATTTCCTCTCTTTTCTAAGGCCTAACAATTTATAGAGACTGCTGTGTGTTAAACACTGTGAAAGTACAGGAAAACCATGATTATTAGTAGATGTGACGTCATCTAAAGGGCTCCCTAAGTCAGCACCAATGGTGACTCTCCAGGGGGTTAGCAGCTACCTGGGGAGGGGGCATTTGGACCAAGAAGGGGGTACGAGAGCCCCCGTGCTCTCCCCTCAGGAAGGCTGTACCTCGCGCTAGACATGGGTAACGTTTCCTGGGTCGCAGCAGGGTCTCGCTCCTGTTCCAGTGAGGTGGGACCAGTGCTCCCTCCCTCCCGCTGGCCACGGCTGTGCTGGGGCAGCTGACTCTGGGCAGACTGCGTGGCTGG
>NW_010415673.1:6408-9861 GCF_000710305.1 Buceros rhinoceros silvestris
CTCCATCCTCAGCTGGGTGAAGATGTCTGGCACAGGCCGGCAGCTGGAGCTGGTGCTTTTCCAAAGAGCAAACCTGCGCAGCTTCAGGGACAAAGAACTTCTGACCGGTAACGCTGGTGTTTTCTTCCCTTCAGGCAACCTGCTCCGATTAGGGGATTTTGGATCGTCACTGACGTCCTGGGGCCCACGATGATCTGCCTCACCAACACCTACGAGTGTATTACAAGGCCTCTCTTGTACGTGGTTCGTAATTGGTTTGAAATTGGTGACTGGTGCCCGAGAAGGACCTCAGGATATATTTTGATTACTCTTTGGATCCTCTCCCCACGGCTGCAGCTCCTGTGACACACAGTGAAGTTTCCCTTCCGAACCCTCTCTGGCTGCGCCCTTGAGTGGTCCTAGAGCAGTTAGTTACTGCTGGTGAGGTGTTTTAGGGGACATAATCCATCTCTGTCGCTTTTAGTGAGTGTCATCAGGACAAGCGCTGCATCAAAGGGTTCTTGATGGTATTGTTGGGGGGTTTCTTAATTTTTATAATGAGGAATCTGCAAATCTAAACCTTGTTTACAGACAGGAGCGTAGAGATTCTTCATGGGCAGCAAAAGCAGCAGGATTTTAGCATCCGTTGCCAAAGCGCCTTCATGTTGTTTGGGGGTGGTGGGAAAGCTGCAGCCTGGTGCCCTCGATTGGCCTTTGCACAATTAAGTGAGTGCCCTGAGGGCTGGGCAGTGTTTATTGCTGAGAACCCTGTGTGATGTGCGACACGGACCTGCAGCAGAGCTGGTGGCACGTCAGGGTCTCTTGGAGAGCTTTTTTGAAGCAATTTCTGCACTGTTCTTAAAGAACGTTTTCTTGCAGCTGTTTTAAACCCCTGTGTCTGAAATGCCATAGGGGGACAGTGACAGAATCACTTGGCCTGGAAGAGACCTTGAAGCTCATGGAGTCCCCCCGTTCCCCAGCACTGCCAGGTCCCCACTGACCCCTGTCCCTCAGCAGCACCTCCACACGGCTGGGAAACCCTCCAGGGATGGGGACTCCACCACTGCCCTGGGCAGCCTGGGACAGGCCAGGACAACCCCAACGGGGCAGAAATGGTTCCTCAGGGACAACCTCAACCTCCCCTGAACAACTTGAGGCCGGTTCCTCTCGTCCTGTCACTTGTTCCTGAGGAGAAGAGACCGAAACACCTCCCCCCTGCTTCACTCCAGCCTCCTGTCAGGGAGTTTTTGAAAGTGAGAAGGTCTGAGCAGGCTGCTCTGAAAAGCAGGTGGTGACACTCACTTGCCTTGTGGTGGAACTTCCTTGTCCCTCAGGAAAAGGATATTTACGATTCTTGCTGGGTTCAGCTGTGCCCGACAGAATGATATGGGGATGTGAGCTCCACCAGCCCAGTCCAGAGCTGGATTTACCACATCACTGACTCTTTATGTCTAGAACACTTGTGACTGACTGCTGTAATTCTTTAATTCCGTGGTGGATGAGTTCCCTTTCACTGCTGTTCGAGCTGACGCCGTTTCTGTGTGTCTGGGTTAACCTGTTCTCCGCTTTGCTGTGCTTTGGTAGGAGTGCAGTCCATCCCGCCTCCCCGCCCCTGCTCTGTACCAGGGAAGACAAAGACATTGCTGATTGCCCTCTCCGGATTGTGGCCCAGTCGCAGCACTCATTTGAGAAGCACATCCGGAGCATCCTGCACCGCAGCTCCGCCAACCCCCTGCTGCTGAAGTGAGTGGCTGTGTTCTCCTCGGGGAGTTGCAGAGGGGGGACTGGGGGGGTACTGTGTGTTCATCAGCTCCTGCTGCCGCCTGTGCCCTGTCTGTACAGGGACGGCACCAAACCAAGGAATGCTGGGGGCTGGGAGGGGATCATCGTGCCCCAGGCCCCTGCTCAAAGCTGGGCTGACCTCAGCGGGTCTGGTTGCTCATCACTTGTCTCATTTTAAGCTACTCTGGGATTTCCTCACGTCAGAAAAATGACTTACAGCAAAATGATTTAACTGTGGTCCCTCACTCTGTAACTGAGCCCCCCGAGTCCTCACCGTGAACGCTGTCAGTTGTTCAGGCTGTCAGAGGAACGTATTAGGGTGAGGATGACAATAACCTGTCCCTCCTGTTCTCAAGGTCGTCTGATCCAGATGCTGCTCCTCCCCCTGAGGAATGTCTCCAGCTTCTCAGCAGAGCCACGCAGGTGTTCCGAGAGGAATACATCCTGAAGCAGGACCTGGCCAAGGAGGAGATTCAGCAGAGGTACTGCACACCCCCCCCCCGAAATGGGCGCTGCACCGCAGCGCTGCAAGACAGCAGCACTAAACCTCCGCTGGGGCCCTGACCCCTGCGTGAGTGAAACGTGCTCAGGGAGTGCAGGACTGACAGCCCCGTTCCCAGGGAGCGGGGGGTGAGCGTGAAACCAGAGCTCTGTAGGGTGAGCGCAGAACTGGTGGCGGGTTTGATTTATGTCTGTGTTTATTTTAAGAGTGAAGCTGCTGTGGGCCCAGAAAAAGCAGCAACTGGAAGATCTGAATTACTATCGCGAGGAGCGGTGAGTGTCACTGTCGGCTTGTATCGAGTCAGACGCAGGAGTGATGCACCTCACACCGGGGCCCGGGTGAGAGGTGTGAGCCGCCGTACTGAAGCACGGGGGTTCCCGCCCTGCTCCAGGAGGAGCTTTGCCAGGCTCCCTGTCCCCCTTGCACACACGCAGACTCGCCTGGCTCCCAAAGCTGCACTCAATAACCATTTCTTACTTGCTTCAAGGAAAAGTCTGCGGGAAATGGCTGAGCGCTTGGCCGACAAATACGAGGAAGCCAAAGAGAAGCATGAAGATATTATGACCAGGTGAGTGCAGACTGTGCCTTGGTTCCTCAGGGACCACTTGCCATGAGGTAGAAGGTTGCAGGCAGGAGCTGCCGCCGCTGCTTGTTTGTTAGAACAAATTCAGAGCTTCTGAAAGGCTCTTGGTCGGGGCTCAGGGGAGCTTTTTCAGTACCTCTTCAGGTCCAGATCGAGTCCACTTGCCCTTCAGAAAGGCCACGTGAGCCTTGCTGAAAGAGGAAAGACGAGACCGCCTGAGATGGAGGAAGAGCAGCAGAAGTGCAGAACTGCTGCTGTCCCAGCACGAAGGGTCTAAGGCTCCGTTAAAGCATAGAATTGTGTGGGTTGGGAGAACCCTGTGTGACATGCGACAGGGACCCGCAGCAGAGCTGGTGGCACGTCAGGGTCTCTTGGAGAGATTTTTTGAAGCAATTTCTGCACTGTTCTTAAAGAAGGTTTTCTTGCAGCTGTTTTAAACCCCCGTGTCTGAAATGCCATAGGGGGACAGTGACAGAATCACTTGGCCTGGAAGAGACCTTGAAGCTCATGGAGGCCCCTGTTCCCCAGCACTGCCAGGTCCCTACTGGCCCCTGTCCCTCAGCAGCACCTCCACACGGCTGGGAAACCCTCCAGGGATGGGGACTCC
>NW_010415673.1:10152-11851 GCF_000710305.1 Buceros rhinoceros silvestris
TCAAGGCCCGGCCCCAGCTCCTGTGCCCTTCTCTGGACACGCTCCAGCCCCTCAATGTCCTTCTGGCAGTGAGGGGCCCAAACTGAGCCCAGGGTTTGAGGTGTGGTGTGGCCTCACCAGTGCTCCCAGTACAGCGACATTTCTTACTTTGTACTTCAAGGATGAAGAAAGTACTGCGGAGTGTCCACTCTCAGCTGCCTGTTCTGTCAGACACAGAAAGAGACATGAAGAAGGAGTTGCAGGCCGTGCACGACCAGCTGCAGCACCTGAGCAACGCTGTGCGGCAGGTGAGGTCCTGGTGTGCTGGTGGTGGCCGGTTATCCACAACACCCAACACCAGCGCTGCTGATTCCATCCTGCCAGGAGCAGCCTGTGCTGCTGTTACAGCAGCACCAACATACCCATGTAACAGCTGTCGGTAACGCAGGCAGAACCTCCGCAGCTGGGGTCAGCCCTCACACCGTCCTCAGGCTGAGCGGGGGAGGAAGAGGGAAAGATCCAACAGGACCGAGCTGATGCTTTGGTGAGCAGCACCACACTGACAGAGGGCGGTTTTTGTACATGTCTTGCAGGTTAAAATGAAGAAGGAATATCAGCAGAAAAAGATGGAGAAGGGCAGCGGCTCCCAGAAACCCAGCATCACCCTCAGTGCCTACCAGAGCAAGTGCATCCAGACCGTCCTGAAGGAAGAGTAAGTTGGCTCCTCCTCTAGAATCAGCCCTGGCACTTCCATCAGTGATGGGTGGGCTTGACCCTACCCTCTGCTGCCCAGCTGGGCTGGAGTAGAAAGGTGCCAGCTCGTGCCAGTGACCAGCTCATGCTGCGATCAGAGCAGCTTTAGCTCCAGTCTGCTTTTTTGCTGGGGGAGCGCTGGGAGCCTGAGGCCAGGCTGTGCCCCACAGTGTGAGACACATCCCTGCTCCCGGGCTCTGCTGCTACCCGCGCAAGGACACGCAGCCTTTTGACTTGCATTTCTTTTTCTTGAAGGGGAGAGCACATCAGGGAGATGGTAAAACAGATGAATGACATCAGAAGCCACATGAACTTCTAACGTGTCCACAATGAGGAACCTCCACCAAAAGGCTGGAGGAGCTTTAGTTTGTCCTGGTGTTTCCCCTTGTATATTTAACGTTTGTATGTTGAACAACAGGCCTTTTGCTGACTCTTTTGTAAAGAGGGTCTGTGAAATAAAATACTTTTGTTATGACTCAGGACCAGAGAATCATCTTGGCTGGAAAAGACCTTTAAGATCACCCAGTTCCCCTCCAGGGATGGGGACTCCACCACTGCCCTGGGCAGCCTGGGACAGGCCGGGACAACCCCAACAGGAAAGAAATAGTTCCCCAGGGCCAACCTCAACCTCCACTGGCACAACTGGAGGCCGGTTCCTCTCATCCTGTCGCTTGTTCCTGAGGAGAAGAGACCAACCCCCACCTCCCTCCACCCTCCTGTCAGGGAGTTGTCAGAGCCAGAAGGTCTCCCTGGAGCCTCCTTTGCTCCAGACCCTGCCCCAGCTCCGTTGCCCTTCTCTGGACATGCTGCAGCCCCTCAATGTCCTTCTGGCAGTGAGGGGCCCAAACTGGACCCAAAATTCAGGGTGTGGCCTCCCCAGTGCCCCCGGTACAGAGGGATGATCACTAGCTGTCCCACTAAACACAATGGCTTTGGGGGTTAATTCTGGGTTTTCTCAAGGCCTGAG
>NW_010415673.1:12245-20321 GCF_000710305.1 Buceros rhinoceros silvestris
AACCGGGACCCAAACTGGTCAGGTGTGCCCTGACCAGGGCCCCCAGTACAGGGGGACAATCCCTGCCCTGGTCCTGCTGGCCACACCACTGCTGGTTCAAGCCAGAATGCTGTTGGCCTTCTTGGCCACCTGGGCACACTGCTGGCTCCTCTTCAGCCGATGGTGACCGACCTCCCCCCACCCAAGTCCACAGCCCTTCCCTCAGCCCTGGGAGGCTTCTCCTGCCCTTGGCCCATGGCTCCTGCCTGGGGTTGAGGCAGAGGGCGGAGCAGAACGATGCACAGACACTGCAGCAGCTTTTGTTTTTTGGGTTTTTTGTTTTTGTTTTTTTTTTTAATTGGGAACACATTCTCCATAAAGGACACACCTTCACCACAGTTAACAAATGGTTACACTGGAATCCTGGCGACAGAACTCTACACCCACGACTGCACAGGACGCCCATGACTTGGGTCGCTGAGATGCAGGATCAGCTTCCACACACGCGGTTTGCCTTTACCGAAAGATGGCTCCAGAGTCCGTCTCGACATTGAAAGGGCAATTATTCATTTGCTGTAGAGAAACTTCAGCAAACTGACAATAACAAACTGTTGTCCCTTCATCCCCCTTAGAAAAGGTGCCACAGTCAAGCTCAGCTTTGAGAAGTTGTACTGCAGGGCTATGACAGTGGGATGGCATGAGTGGCTGTGGGGAAAAGAAAGCGGGGGAACAAAGAGAAAAGAAAGAGGGGGGGAACAAAGGGAAAAGAAAGAGGGGGGAAAAAAAGGGAAAAGAAAGAGGGGGGGAAAAAAGGGAAAAGAAAGAGGGGGGGAAAAAAGGGAAAAGAAAGAGGGGGGAAAAAAAGGGAAAAGAAAGAGGGGGGAAAAAAGGGAAAAGGGCAGGGTTGCTGCTGTTACCTGACAGGTGGCAAGAACACTTGTTTCTGTACAGATTAAGACTATACAAGTACAGGAATGATACAAAAGCAGACCTCGGCCTGTTTACACGCCGCTCACCCTGGGTACTGCAGCTGTCCTGCCTGTTAAGTCTCTTACCAAGCCGGGAGAACCCACCTCCCTACTCACGACAAGCCCCAGAACACCAAGAACTGGAGGGAGGAGTGTTTGTTCTGTGATGTCTTACGAGCACTAACACCAGTATCTACACCAAGAGCTTTTACTACACTGAATTTACAGATTTGCTCTGTGAATTTGGCACACACTGTTTTGTTTTGTTTTTAAAGGCCCCTTTAAGTGAGTTCAGCAGCAGCCGGAGTTCCTGCTTCCGAAGCTGTGCATCCCTTCCCGTGGGGACAGCCCCCAGGCGAGCAGGACGGCCGGCTGTGCCAGCACAGCTCCCGCCGCTTTTGCCAACAGGCAGATTTCCAATTTAAAGATGAGAAATGGTTAAGAAGGTCTGATCGTAAATTCGTCAGCTAGTGAAAAAGGTCACTCATGTTCCAGCTCTAAGACGGTCACAGGTCGTTCAACGGAGTGAAGGTGTTCAGGTGCCTGACGGGGAAAGGTGGTAAGAAGGAAACGAAGGGTACAGTGACTGCACACCCCTCCTGCCCAAACCGAGGGGAAGCTCCTTCCCTGACCCACGGTGCCTGGTGTAAAAGCGAGGGAGCCAGTAGCCAGCACCAGCCCTCTCTGCTGGGGTCTCACCTTCACGCCTCCAGCCTCCTCTAATGACCAACAGGCCATCACGGTCCACGGAGAAAAATACACCAGCATGCACACGAGCACGCACACACACACACAGACACACGCGCGCACATGCAGAGCTGCACTCAGCAACCGGTACACGTCCCTGTGACTACGAGCCGTCACAAACCAGTTGCCCACTCACCTGCCTGCCCCTGCAGAAAGCCGTGTCAGCACTTGGAACAGACGTGCCACGGAAAGGCCGCACCAGCCCGGCACTATGGGAAACGACCTGTGATGGTCAGCTATGGCCACGGCTGCTCAGAGCCAACGGAAGGCTGAGACCAGGCCCCAGAGAGGGATGGGGAAAGGCCGTGCCAGCCACTTTCCTCCCTCTCTTGCACTAGGACAGTCCAGAAACTCAACAAGAAGTTCTTTATCTGCGCCAGTCCTCAGGCGCGGTTCCTCGAGTGCCCGGCTCCCACAGGAGAGGTGCAGGGCTTGCTGTGGTTTTGCCACACAACAACAGGCTTCCTCAAACACTGGGGCACAGGTGAAGTATCGGTAACCGGTTACGAGCTGGTCTGGGGAAGGAAGGGAACACAGCAAAAAGCTTTTCGTTCTGCAGCTCCTGCTAAGGGCCTGTACTTTTTCCCGCAGCGTTCACGGAGCAGAACAGGAGCCTGACCCTGAACATGGAACGGGCGCCGCTGGATCTCTGCACCAGGAGGCAGCTGCTGTCACCTCGTGGTTCACCAATGATGAGAACGGTTAAAAGCCCCTAAAACTGGCAATAGTCAATCAACAAAGCACCTAAGCCACGTTTCAATTTCACTGTTAAGTGAAACTAAGTGTCACCTAAAGCAGATGACAGCTCTGCCATTCCTCAGTCCAGGCACTGCTAAGGCAGGAAACACGGCTCCTGCTGTCAGGACGATGAGAGGATTTAATCGCTTGGGTGACTAAAATGCTTTAGTCCTTGCAGCGAGGGAGAAGGGATCGACCTTGTCTGCTTCTCTCTGGCTGTTTGTAAGGTGTTCCTCTTCAAACCCACCGATTCTAACTTGGCATTAGTAGCAGGACATACACTGCTAAAACCAGGATTTAAGCACTTAAAGCACAGTTGTGTGCGGTACAGCTGGGAGCACTTCCTGTCACTTCGGGTTTTCTTCTGCACCTTCAGATCTATAGCCACATATGTAAAGAAAAACAACAAGCAGTGGAGGGAAGTCCAGGTTAGGAGTCATGGACAGGGGTGACCTGCTCCTCACGTAGGGGCCAGTTCAAGAACTCGCTTCACACCACTGGTATTATCGATGCACAGGAAACTGTTCTGTCCAACCGTGTGCCCAAAATGCCACCAAAAGGAGAAACCGAGGAGGAACGGTCATGGTTCCCCCATGCAACTACAGAACAGGGAACCCAAACTGAGCACCCGACTGCTCACAAGAATTTCCTGCCTCTGCTGCCACGTTCCATAGTGTACTTTAAATGCTACAGAAACAGAGGACAGGGCAGGAGTCACCTCTGAGCAAGTGTACGAGATGCACCACACCCTTCAAACTGCAGCAGCAGCCGAAAGCAGCTCCTTCACATCTGCGCTCGGTGACCAAGAGCCATCGCTGTTTCACGTACTGCAGAGCCAGCCCCGAGGAGCTAGGTCGAGCTGACGGCTTCATCCAGCACCTCACCTCGACACTTCCCAGCCAAAGCTCCCAGCTGCAGCCTGGTGCCACCCACCGGAGCACAGCACCCTGCACCAGCCCTGTGCCAGACAAGGCAGCGGATTTCACTAGCTTTTGTTTTGCCGTTTTCTTTTTTTACCCAGAGGAGGGGTTAACAGATCCTGCTCCATTCCAGAGATGAGAAAGAACCGGTTGTAGTTCCACACTCTACATGACATTTGTGAAAAGAGGTTATAAAACAGTGCGTTTCTTGTGCTTTTCTTTCGGTATCAGAATTCAGCGGAGCTCGATTCTCAGTACGCTCTTTCCTGTGTGTGGATTAGCCTGTACCTGATCAGAGACACTCAGCTCACTCATGTCCACCACATGTCCGCAGCATTCAGGTTCTTCAACACCGAGTCCATGGTACAAAAAAAGAAAAGGTACTGAGTTATGAAAGAAGATCGATATCCAGTGTCCTGCTAATAAAGTCATATTTTAATATAAAATATTCTTACAGCGTACTCTACACCTCATTCTCTCTGCTAGCTGAATACTGGTACTGACTAATCAAACAGAAAAACTTCAACCACTTTGCTCTTCAAGGTTTTGGAGGGACAATATGGTTTCCAGCAGCTACTTTGATCACAGTAGTGGAGGGAAAGGAAAGAGGGAAAGACAAGGGGGTAAATGTTCCAAAACTCTATATTAGGTTACGAAGTCGGCTGAAAGAGGGGAAGTTTTTCAGAATGTGAGGACTGATCCCACTCGGTGGAACACGAAACACCGCACTCGTTAGTGTTTCCATTAGAAAGTTCTTCCTACACTGCAAGTCACCCTTGTGCTCTCTTCCTGCCCAGTACGAAACCTTTCCTGCTCTAGAAACAAAACTTAGTCACTGCTCCCCTCTGTTGTCTTCTGCTCTTTCGGTTAGAGTTAAATAATAATTAATGTTGCTATAAAGATGAGTTAAAAACCCCAAACGCAGCCTTGGAGCCCGCTCATCAGGGTGTCATGTTTCAGGAAGCTGATTAATGTCCGTCAGTTTTGTGTCGTTCAGGATTGCACGGATTCTCTCCAGGGAATCGGCCTGCCGGATCCGCTCCAGCTGCACCTGCAGAAAACCAACAGACACAACTGAGCTGGGGAAGCTCAGACCCGGCCCCAGAACTGAGCCAGCAGCCCATGGCAGCCGCCTCTCGTACCTGCGCAAGCAGGAGACACACCACATTATCACCGGCTGAGAAATGCAAGGCATGGAGGAGCACAGCAACCAAGAATGGCAGGGAGGAGGAAATAGGGCAGTTGTGTTTTTACAATAAAAAGCCACTTCCTGGGTGGCTCAGGCAAGCCTTCAGCATCCAAAAACGGTGTTTTGCCTAAGAACCAGTCACTGACACCACACTGGCCAGGCAGACTGGAGGAGACATACGAAGAAATGGAAACTTTCACAGGAGGAATGTCAGGGGAGTGCAGAGCTGTCTGCTGTATGTCTCCAAGCCTCTCAAGATCAAAGCTACACCACTCTTGGAGAAAACCACCTGTTTCCAAGCTCACCTGTTCCTGGCTTTCCTGACCATCTGTCTCAAACTGTTCGGTATACGCTGAAGAGGTGCCCAGCAGAACAGGGTTGAAACGAGTGCAAAGAGGTCACATTTTATTCTAGTTTTACATTCAAACTTTCACTTGTTTTGTACTAGGATCTGGGGTGGCAGTTGGGAACTCCTAGGTAGTGGGTAAACTGGTTCCTCTCCATGGCCGAGAGCTGATTTGGCCAGTGGACACCTCACACAGGAGACACTCGCCCAGGCTCTCGCCTGGAAATAACCCTGCCTGGCTATCAAGAAATCAGACCCCTGGTTCGATGGAAGCCTCTGGTGTTTTGCAGCAGATCTTGTACGACGTTCAGTGGAGGGGGCACAAAGCACCGTTTAAACGGAAAGCACGAACCGCAGAGAAACGAACGTGTAAGAACCACTCAGGGGCAGGAAGCAAACACTGGGACCGGGTGTTGCTGAGGGCCTGCCACACTCCCTGCAGGGTGTGGAAGAGCGCAGAGCGCAGCTCCAAAGTGGTGTGTGTCTGCTCTAAGAACTGCACACAGCAGCACATGTGGCACTTTAAAAAACAGAGGATGATGACAAGTGAGAAGCAACTCCACTAGCCAGGACAGTTCAATAGACTCCTTTGTCCTACCTACTCCTCCAGAAAGGGCCAGAACAAAAGAGGACAGTTCCCTATTGTCCACCCAGCTCAACTCCGACCAGTAAACAACCTCCTATATTCCTCTTCTGGTTTTTCAAATAAACCTGAACACTTGACTCAAAAAAATTGTATTTTCATCCTGAATTTCACGGAGTCGAGTGGACAAGAACTCAGAGGAGACAGCGCTGGATTTAGCTAGCGAGCACGCCTTCTAGGCAGCTGGAACGCGAGGGGGGTGCGAATTCTAAAAGCACAGACACAAAGGTGAGACCAATCTAGCCTGGCTTCTGGGGGAGACACTCTGCAGACACAGGAACTGCAGGTCCCCTCATGCTCTCTGCAGCTGACAGAGGTGAGCTGACAGGGTGGAACTGGCCTTGGCAGACACCCTGCCAAACCTCCTTCCTACAGCCACCTCTCGGTATCTCATCGCCAACCACAGGTTCCATGTTTTGAAGGAAATACAAGGACAGCAACAGTGACAACAGCAAGGACAAGACTTTTAGATCCTATAAATACACAGCAGTAAATACAGCATGAAGAACCATTTCATGTATTTATGAAACAGTCCAGGATCCTTACTTTGTCCTCAAATATTTGCACCCAAATGATTTGTTAGGAAAAGGAACATATTGGAAAAACATCAGGAGATGGAGCATGAAACACTACGGTCTATAGGTATCATCATTCTCCACCATTCCTTTGAGTTCAATAATAGTGTGTCTGTGCTGCTGAGAATCGGCTGGAATCGAATAATCAGAATAAAATCCCCAAGAGGCTTTAACACTAATATTATACTAGGAATACCTGACCAGTTTAGTATACTAGTAACTCTAAAAATAGTTCATAAAACAGAAGAAAATTTACAACTGCTACTTATTTTACACTGCTTTTCTTTACAAGCAAAGAAACAAAAGCAGCACCTCACAAACTGATGCACCTCCCTTACCTGAAGTGTCTGAGAAAGCTTTACGAAATCTCTCTGCACTTGCTCGCTGACATCTAATTCAGTCTGCAGCCGCTGAGCTTTATTTTTCTCTTCAAACACCAGCTGTTCGAGGTTTGCCTGAAGAGGAAAAGTTTTATGCTATGCTTAAACTGAGTACAAAAGGAGAAGCTTGGAAAACTGGTTTACTAGAGCAGAGAAGCATGGTTATTCTCAGAGTCCTGGCAAGAAATTAAACCACTCTTCCTACCCATCAATTTTCCCAACTGCAAAATCGAGAGCTAATAACTGTCAGACAAATATCCTTGTTAGGTCAGTTAAAGCATGAGAAAGCCCCACGTCTTTTAACGTGTCCAAGGGCCTCAAAAGAAACAAGCAGATTTCTGAGTTTTAATGAAATGTGACCATAGATGAAGAGCACTAATCTGCTTTGAAAAGGCAACTATCTTGCTGTCTTGAATTTTAGTCAAAAAAGTCTTTGGAGGAAAGGAGAAAGTAAGAAAAAAAGAACCTCGAGAGAGAGAAATCAGATCACCATTAATTTATCTGACTGCCAAAGCAGGGCTCCTTCTCACAGCAACAACAAAATGACATTTATTTCAAGTCTCCAAGCATTCAGACCAGGGCTGGGTTAGTCGGGAAGCAGAAATGCCACCGGAGCCCAGCTTTGGAAGGGAATCCAAAAGGACATTCAAGTTAGCAGTAACCCAGATCCACCGTTCACACATCCAAGTGCAAAGTGAAGGGGAGGAGGATTTAAGCCGCATGCAGCGGACGCTGTTTCACTGCCGGGATCTCATCAACACTCAAAGCTTCCTTTGTCATTCTCACGTAGTGACACACTCCCTGACCACAGTGTGATCCTCACAGAAGACACGTACACACTTCATAGCTACCTTTGCTGCCGTCTCCTTCTTCAGCTGCTCCTCTAGAGTGTTTTTTGCTTCCTGCAGACTCTCCAGCTGCTGCAGGTTTTCCTGCGAAGAACTTTCCAACTGTATTATAATAATAAGAGAAGTATTAACTAAACCTCCTAACATTCCACTTTCTCACAGTCCCTCTATACAGGAAGTAAAGCTCAAGTGTCACTTCACGTGACTCAGAAATACACCTAAAGACTCTCTCCTAGGGACATGGAAAACATCTCCATAACATCTCCTCCTCTCCACTTATCTCTGTTTGGAGCTGGGGAGAAACGGCCAAACCTGATGTTTAGGTTATTATTAGGCAGCCTAATATTAGTGAGGAATTAACTGTCCCAATATTTCGGTTACAGATTAATAAAGAGACAAAACACTTTTTCGGGAACACAAGAACAAATGGGACCCAGTCCTCCACTAGCACCAACACAGCTCTTCTGTCCTCCACAGTTCCACGCACAACTTTAAGTGTTTCCTTTGAGGTGGTCACAGAAGCTGTGTAGGAGCAGGTACACTCCAAGCTGATGAGCTGCACTAGACCAATAATGTCCAGTACAGAGCCAGGCCCCCAGTAAGAACATCTGTGCACATGCACTGGTGTTTCTCCTCACGGGAAGGAGAGGTTACCTACGCAAACACACCAGCACCTCCCAAACATGCCGAGATGAAGGAACACTAATGTTACGTGTCTCAGAATTCTCTCCTTAGTTCAGCTC
>NW_010415673.1:20467-26618 GCF_000710305.1 Buceros rhinoceros silvestris
TCTTTCCCTCCCAACACTGGGCATTCGAAACCATATCTAAAGTGTGCCTGACACCTCCAAGGCAGACGGGGAGAAAAGTTCATTACTCTGCTATGTAGAGGTTGATGTTGAAGACAGTAGCAGTGTCACTGCTAGAACTAGCAGAGGAACAGAATCCTATTCTCTTTGTTTAAAGAAACAAAACAAAACCCAACAAAACCCCCACAGTGAACAGGCTCCTTACCTGCTCCTTTTCCACTTTTATTCTTTCCAGTTCAGCTTTTAAACTGGAAATTGAAGCTGAAAACCAAGAATATTAAAGGTTAAATGCAAGAGAAACACACGGATCTGGACATAACCTGTTTAATTCTGCTCATATTTCAAGGAGAATTAAGCACAGTGCCGCAAAGGTAAACAAATAATGGTACTTTTGTTTTCAGCTGCATGGCTCTAGTGCATCTGCTATCAAAAATAGACAGTATTTAAAATTCAGGTAAGTCTGTTTATCACAAAGTCAAGTCTTCACTTGTTTTACTGATTTATAATATTCCAGTTTTGAGGCTGTTTTACCCCTGCTCACCAATCTCTTCTTTGCAGTTCTCTATTTCCAGCTGTAGAGTTTCTTCTATATTTTCTTTCAAATATTGTTCAGCTTGAATCTGTTCTTTTAGGAACAAAATCTCCGCCTTAAGTTTCTCCTCAAGGTGATCTGCTGCTGTCCGCACACTAATTATGTCTTCACGATATTTTAAAATCAGCTCACGGAGCTCCTGAATCAATGAACAGCAAAGACGTGCATTATGATCTTCAGATACCCACAACACTGCAGTTATCAGCACACGAGTCACAGACCAAGGCATGCTACCCCTGGTTTGTCCCTCCACAGCAGACCGTGCACCCAGCAAGGCCTCAAAACAGAATCATGGGCAGTTTGGCCATGGTAAGCGAAGGACGTGTATAGATTCATGTCTCTGCAGGCTTCCAACCCCCTTGTCCTGCCCTTCAGCCCCACTATCTTTTAAGCTTGAGTGTAAGGGAGTGGCTGTGAAAAGGATGACAAAGCTTATCATTACTCAAGGCTCAGGTTTATTACTGGTCTTAACCTCTGGACTGAATTTAAAGTGACTGACTTAGCTTCATTTATTGACTCAATATGTGCATTGGAGCCACGGTGATTGAACACTCATGTGTCCAGTTGCAAAATACAGCTTAAACTAGCTGAAGTGGGATAAGCCCCGCCTCTCCCACCAGCAGAGGAGCTGTCAGGCCATTGTTAACTCACTTTATTATCTGCCCACAGGCACAGTGGGACCAGACTGCTGATTCTGTACATCACAGACTTACAGGGTTAAAATCCAGATTATTGTTCACTGTGCTCTTTGAGTCAGCTTTTTCACCAAGAAGCTTCTTCCAGCAGCATCTTGTCACATGCATTATTAGTGTTAATGATTTTAAAACGGTTTACCTCTGCTGCTTCTGGCAGAACAAAATCTTCGGCTTGCTGTAAAGACACATGCAGGCTATGCTTTCCTTGAAGACTTTCATTATCTTTTTGCAGTCTCACCAGCTCCTCTGAAACCTGCTCCCTTGACTGTGTCAGGACAGCCTCCAATGCAAAGAAAAGCAGAAATTCTCACTTAGGGTCACGCTCAGATCTCTTCATGCTTCATTTCCTATCACTGCTTTCAAAAGTCTGGTGAATTGATATTCTTTGTCAAGAAAGGAAACAAAACAGCTGTGTGTGGATCAACACGATCGGTTCTCTCTTGCCTGGCCTATGCGCCAGGAATAACAGCAAGATCAGCCCTAATTGCACAGGCAGGCAGGAGGAAGCAAGTGATGAACACAGCTTTGTTAAGCCTCCCAGTTTTCTTCCATATTTATCCATAGAGACAAATGGACAATCCCAGACCCCAGAAACGCAATAGTGGGATTCATGAGGATGAATGCTTTTAGTCCTCACAGTGCTCTGCAAGGAAGGAAAAAAAGACGATTCTACTAGAGAAGGGAATGAATTGCTCTAAGGAAGTCAGACGTTGTCCTGCCCTACAAAACAAGGTCCTATTCCTATTCTCTGGCTTAATTCCTACAAAATGCTCAAAATAGTTTTAAAAAAAAAAAAAAGTCTAAGCTCCCATACGTATCTCTTCCTGGCTGTTAGGGCTAATACTGTAAAAACATTGGGCATTCATCTCTCAAGAAAACATTCACTAGTGGTGGTACTTGTGATGAATCTGAAAAAACCGTCCTGAGGAAATCAACTCTGTCTTCAGATACGAGGTGAAATAAGATACTAAATGCGCAAGGAACGTACATAAGGAATGAGGGGGAAGAGAAGCTGATGGTGATGTCCACGTCCATCACACACACAGGAAGTATGACAGACCCTGCAAACCGCTACAGGTCCAGCACTTGCTGCCAGAGCTCACTCATCAGCGTCTTCACACGCTACCCCGTACAGCTCTCTCTAGCCAGCCCTGGCTGGGCAGCACCACAAAGCCTTCTGCAAACACACCGAGCCCCAAGGGTAGACAAACAGTGCTGCTCAAGTGAGCTCCAGCCTTACATTCTCTTACCATTTGCTCCTGGACACTTCTCTTGGCTTGCGAAAACGCCTGCTGCAGTTCACTGAGGAAGTTCTCTGATTTCTGACATTTAGCCATAAGCAAAGAGATCTTAAAAAAAGAAAATCCACACAGAGAAAGATATAAAGCACAAAACAGATTTTGAAGATGAAGAAATAACAATTGACGTTCTCTTGCCTGGTATCATTGCTAATGTATACCCTGAAATTTCAGACTGATCCACTGGAGTTTATGTTGTTAACTCCTCAGCAAAGCAGTAATGCAGCTCAAGTCAGTAAGAAGATATTGTGCTTCTACACCAAAAACGTACTTGTATTCTATTCACCAAACTCTAAACAACGAGACAGATAATTCTAACCAAACTTGGGTGTAAGCCAGTTCAGGGACACTGAGGAGAAACTGCAGAGCTACTAGGTAATTTTCACCTTTTTCCTTAAGGCCAAGTAATTTTTCGTACCTTTCTCTGAAAGCATAGAGCTTCAAAAACTTTACAGTTACATTATTCTAGTCCACCACATGCTTAACAGTAAGATTAAGTACTAGTTAATTAAGAGCACCCTGGTACAGCCAGAGGAATGAACGTATAAACATACTCCTGTCATCACAGATGGACTTTGTCTAGTAATGACTCTCTCCTTAGTAAGGAAAAAATACTGGGTGGGCTGGGAGAGAGAAAGTCCTCCAGCTCAAGTGAGTGAATTCAGTGTCTCGTAAGTGGCATTTACCTAATACTGTAATCTTTGACAGGACGAAGGTGATGAGTTTGTTTTAAGCCATGACTCCCACACATCCTATTTGGCACTGTTGTTCCAGGAGAGTTATGTAAACATCTCTGATGAAAAATCTTCTCAGCGGGCCATTACTTTAAAGAAGCATAGTGTGTATTTTGGACCAGCTACTATTATCGCTTGCCCAGCTACTCGTTAATTGAATGTCTCCACCACAAGTCCATTAACTGGGTATCAAGCACTGCTGAAAGTAAGCGGTATGAATCTACCACTCGCCTACCAACAAGGACAGGGACCAAGTGCTCAGGGCCACTTCTGCATGTTTGAGTGATTTCATACACAAGTCACGTCAAAACTGAAACGTGACTCAAACTCCAGCTATCACCTCTGTGACGGATTTCAGGAGTAGGGAAGAAACTCCAGGAGCAAAACTGGGTAACGTGATATAACAGACTTGTCAGACTTATCCAGAAACTGTGGCAGGCTCAGGTGGAGCGTAACTACCCCTAGAAATCCTCAGTTTTGTTGCCCCAACAGCAGGTAAGTCCATCCAGATCTAACAGAAGACGATTCTTGTTACCATTGAGTAACATTCCATGATTCCTACCATCTTGATTACAAAATGCTTATACCTGGTTAGAGGAGTCTTCAGCACTTTGTTTCATGTAATCCTCCAATTCCTGTTTCTCTTTCGTTGTCTTTTCCAGCTGGTCATTCGCCTGCCTCAGCATCACCTGCAGCTTCTTTACCTGTGGTGTTCCAACACAGTAATCTCATTTTCCATTATTCTGGGGAGCATTTATTTCCTGAACACAAACATAATCTACCCCATAGCATGTCCAAACCAAAATCCCTCACAACCCTCTGCAATCCGTCATTGTTCTGAACCACCTGGCATCCCAGGCTACACCTATACACGGGACATCAAACTGTGCTGGACCATCGCCAGGTAATGACTTCAATCACTTATTTCAAAGCAGAATGTGACTCATGCCTTCCGTACCCATCTGAAAATGGTTCTTCAGTATATGGCAGGAAACAAACATCCTCCAATACTTTACAGTCGTTTCATGCTGCTGGGATGAGGTCCTCTAATTTTTTCCTTTGCTGTTAATAATTCTTGCAGTAACAAAGATAATAAAATTTAATGCATGACAAGCATTTTAGAATATAAATTATGAAAGACACTGACTTCAGCATGAGCACACCACTTTTTATAGAACAGTGCCTTTACTGCATGGTCTTATAGCACCGGATAAAGTGAATTCAAGGTGAATCCCTACCAAATAAGTACACATGGCGCTCACGACCACGTAACAGTAACAAATAACGTTATACCAATTAACTGTCAGGGGTTACCGAGATTTTAAGTATGTGACATTGTTCAATTAAAACCAATGAATAAACCAGCAGATGGTTCATTGCTGCATCCTTTGTAGTTCGTTTAGCTGCAAAAATCTTGCAAAGCTAGAAGAGAAATCCCACCTGGTCTCTTGTCTCAGCCTCCTGAATCTGGATCCCTTGCAACTGCTTCTCATAATTTGAGCACATATCACAGCGTCTACCCAGCTTGTTCCCTGCATTCTGCACCTGGAGAACACAGAGTCATCACCTGCCACAAAGGCCACAAAATTCTTCAAGGAATGCAGGAGTGCTACATACTCGGAGGCGTGTTGTGTGATCACAAAATATTGCAGAGAAAAGACAGTGACAGAATTGTGTAATGGCAGGATTAAGTTGCTCTAAAAGGAAAGGGTAAGGTAAATCAGCCGCAGGTTCTCAGCTTTTCCTGGCCTGAGTCCCGCTATTCGCACAAAAGCCATGAGCAAGAGCTCCTCAAGCCATGCAGCATGTCATTTGAAAAGTATTAACTACCTGTACAGACACAGACATCTCGGAAAAGATCTCTCAGGCCACAGCATTTTTTCATGCTATTATTTTGTATTACAAATCCAATTCGAAAAACAATACAGTGGCATTTGTTTGGGTTTTTTTTTAATCTGTTTTGGGGTCTTTTTTGTGTGTTTTTGGGTTTCAAGGGTTGGGGTTTGGTTTTTTTTGTTGTTTCTTTGTTTTTAAAATCCACACAAAGCAATTAAAAAGCAAGTCAGTTCATCAGGGCAGGTCTTCCTTCAATCTTTTTCCCCCTATAACTGAGCTTTGAATATATTTCAATGGCACATATTTACTTTTTAATATTCTCCTCCAGTATTGCTCAATATCAGAGACTGAATAATCAGCTGAAAGAATGATCAGGAAAGAATAAAGTGGAAGACAGGCAGATTTAAAAAACAAATGAACGAGAAACCAAACAGGAGAAGAAAAAAAAAAAAAAAATAGTGTTGGGGTGCACAGCAGGGAAACAAAGAGTAAACCCGCTGCTATTTCGAAGTTGTAATGGTTTGGGACAAGGGGACAAACAGAAGTTTTATCAAAGCTCCAGCTGCAGGTCAGGTTTGAGCTGAAATCATATTTGTATTTGCTGCTCCACGTCCCACCCACACAGAGAGGCATTCACAGCCCCTGCCCCTCCTCCTGCCTCCAGAGCCGCGTGGGAAGACAGGCATTTCTGTTCTGAATTCTAAGCAAGGGTTGGAGTCAAGCATCATGGAAATGTCAGCAGGGCAGGGAAATACTCAAGAGTGGAGGATTTAACCCAGCTCCGAGAACACGACACCACAGCTTCTTCAGATACTACGAATTAGTAGTATTTGGACATAAAAAAGGCAACTTTATCATAGGTTTGGAGAGACTTCCTAAGCAATGATCTGCAGGTAGGTTGAATTCCAACAAGTTGAGGAAATTTAGTATCACTAGTTCTTCATTTCATCTGTCCTTTCCCTGGCCTCTTCTCTTTCA
>NW_010415673.1:26721-32132 GCF_000710305.1 Buceros rhinoceros silvestris
CATTCCTGCATTCCTTTTTCACCCCCATCTTGTCTTCCTTTTCACTCGTTATGGATTGTTAACTTGCCTGCTGAGTTTTCTTCCCCCTAAAACATTGCTCCTTGGCATCTCTTCTTCTGAAAGAGGAACAACAGGAGCCCCATAAGACTCCTTTTTTCAGCAAGAAACCAAGGGTAAGCTTTGAACTGGCATCGTATAAAGCTGCTGGAAAACTGATGGGTGGAACACCCAGAAGCAACCATTTCTGTGGTCCCCCACACCGAGACTGGCATGGAGTCGGGTCTGATCTGCTGCTTGTCGCTCTCAGAAATTAGCGTCTGATGATGCAAGTCCCCAGCAATTTTCCAACGCTTCCTTTGTGGTAGCTGCATGTGTTATGCTTATCTTGGTTGGTCATTTCCACACCACACTCCACGCGCAGTCCTCAGTAAAACTCCCTGGCTTACAAAACAGCACTGTTAGCTCTGCTCCACTTGTGAATCCCTGCACTCTCCCAGTCACCCCAGTTGCACCATAATGTCCTTTCCTCAGTTTCCATTTTCTCCTTTTCTTTGAGCTCTCCCATGTTTTTTCACTCTCACATTTCAAGACCAACAGCTGCCTCCACCAGACCCTCCCGTAAGAGCACAACCACACTGGGTTCAGAAAAGTTGACTTTCCCACCACAGAGCCAGCCCATGCGGGTTACAAGAACGTGCTTTCCAAGGGAGAAAAGGAATGGCTATATACGATGCTACCTACTTCCTTCCATGCCTGACTCCACGTAAAGCAAACTAGGAAGAGCTTTCACCGTGCAGGCAGCCCACAACGTGCAGGCAGCTGGTGATGCAGGCAGCGGCCACAGGAAATGCTCGCAGTGGGTACTCACCTCCTTCTGCAGCAGGTTCCACTCCGTCTCACTAACCAAGCGGTAACCGCTGGGAGATACATAAGCACTTTCTACACCTTGGGTAACGCTGGAGAGCAGCGAAGCAGTCTCTTCTTGCTCTGGTGTCATTGCTTTGATTGCTTTTTCCTGATCTTTGGTTAACATGAACCCACTTGGCATTTGCAGAGACCCAAGGGAAGCTGTATCAAAGTTCTCAGACACTGAATCTGCTCCAACAAGTGGTCCAAAATCTGACTCGTCCAGGTTCCCAGCAGACTTTGCTTTGTTGTTGTATCCTAAAGCTTTGGACTGTAAAGATCCAGACGTCCCCAGACTGTCTGTTGACTGTGCCCTCCGTAGTCCATCTTTAAACATATCATTATCGGATTTATTGAAAGATTCACCAGAAGACAGAAGCAAGTCTGCATCCAACGAATGGACTGAGCCATGGGTGCTATTGACATGCACCTGAAATTGAGAATCAAGAGAGAAAAAATTACATACTCCATCCTCGAAGGATGGCCCAAGATGAATGCTGGACACTAATTACTAGACACGGTAAAGGCAAATTTAAACTGGCTTTGGCAAGAACATCTGATCACTAAGCTTAAGATGGCAGAGAAAAGGATACAGAACCGAAATGTAGCAGCTAGAATTAAGTAACAAACCAAACCAAAACGGACAAGCAAAAAAAGTCTTCTGTTAACAGAGAGCTTTTGAAAGAATCCGTCTTCCTGCCAGACAAGCAAGGACACAGTCACCTCACATCTTCCAATATCGGAAACAAGGTGCCTCTTCCACTAAAGAGATGTACTTGCAATTTCACTTCTAGGACTATCATCTATACAACAGAGGCAAAGAGTTCCACAAGTAAATTCAGAAATCTTTCATAAGGCAAACCCCCTTACTTTAACATAAAAATAAATGGAGAATGATATACCTAAAATCTACTCCATACTGACAAGTGAATATTCTTCTATTTCCTTCTTCTGCTTTGAGTACTAGATGAAATATTGCAAGAGAAAGAAATATCTTCTTTAAAACATTATTTGTACATAAAATAAAATGAAAAAGGAAAAGGCAGGGCTTAAAGAGGAAGGGATCTGGGGGAATGGCAGTATCAAAAGCCACGCTGATTGTCCTGTGACGTACATAGGCACATTAAGTCTCTTGATCTATTTCTGTTTATTTGTAGCACTGACAAGAGAGCAGCAATGCTCTGTTTAAAAAACATACGACTGCTTTCCAAATGCCTTCCAATGAATTATGCTCTTCTGCTTTGCCATTAGATATGTACAGAAAATAACACTGAAAACAGGGCTCTTGACAAAAATAATAGTATCTGAAATAGGGCCAGCAGAGACCAGCAGGCAGCTGGTACTTCCACACAGGTGCTTAACCTGTACTACTGGTTTTATGGCTGTTGTAAGTCCCTTGTTTAATTTTAGGCATAATATTTATAGATGTACATATATAAAACTTCAAAACAAAAAGCCAAGAGAATACTGACTGATATAAAATTACATCCTCAGACAACTGTTTGGTGATGCAGTTAACAAATCAATTGTTTGAATTGTTTGAATTTGACAGAAGAGCTCAGAAGTCAAGTTACGACAAGTTGTAAGACATGACCAACAATACGGTTCATTACCACTTGTAGAACACATTCTGTACAGTTGAAAGAGGTCAGGAATAGCAACAAAAACAAATCCACAAATAAACCCAAAACTCAAACTGTACAATTTTCCATTATGTCTAATTCCTAGAATTAAATAGATGTTGTCATTAAGGGACTAAAGAGCATCCTAGGAACTGAGATTAAAGAAAAAAAAATCAGAAGGGGAAACTTTTGTTCACTGTCAATGTCTCATTTGCATACATATCGGATAAAGAGTTAGCACACACCACAGTGTTCAAAATGAAAGTCGTATCCCTGCTGTAGATAAAGGACAGGACTAGATCCAGCCACACTGAGCCGTGATGACTCAGAACATCTTTCTGCATTCTGAACTATTGTAAATCAGCACGAATAAAGGGCAGAATCTAGAAGCATATACTTTTTCCCTTTCAAAAAGGATAAAACAGGCCAAAAACTGGCTCATACTGCAAGTTGTCAAGTCTCCTGAAGCTTACATAAGCTTCCATAGCACAAAACTTCATTTATTTTTATTTTGTCCCTATTTTGACTTATAAAACCGAAATGGAACTTGTCAGGTGATCAGATAAATAAGCAAAACACTGTGGAAAAGGTTAAGTATCTGCCTATGTCAATACTGTTTCCCAGTCCCAACCTGTGCATTCACTCATTTCCTCACAAGCCAAAAGCTTTGGTGAACTTCAAACACAACTGCAGCTTGTCCCAGCACCCAAGTGACATCCAGCAGCATCGCTTTTTCTGGCTCTTGTAATGGGTTTACTAACAGAGCTCAGGCAGCTTCCGCGAACACTTGCTGCTGAGCCCCAGCTACTGGCTTGGCTAAAAAAGCTTATTTTTCTTGCCGAACAGATGTGGCCAAACTCTCAACTCACATAGTTGGATGTAGCTTAATCCATACGATCACAGACCCCTATCATACTATTTTGCATGTGCTAAGCGACAGGCTGCCTTCACCATCAGTGAGCTGAGACCTGTCACCCAGTGTGTAAGTGTTGTCCAGAATTCAACACGGAGGTTAGCAAAGGAGCTACAATCCACTTGCGGAACGTTCAGATATAAGTGGTTTAATTCTGAACATTTAGGAGTGTTAGAACATGGTTAAAAATCCTGAGAGAATTTGACAGCACTTGACATCAGGATGCAAAAGGTAAACGATAGTTTCTAACAACACTTCTCAGGATTATTGTCTTGCGATCTTTATTAGAATTTATAGACTCAAGTGCAATGTCTAAGATTTTCCATTGTTTATTAAGAATTACGAACTACAGAGAATAAAATGCACTAAGTGCACATTTGAATTCGTAATCAACACCCTGAGGAATGCGTGAGTGTTCGAAGTTGTGGTGCCTTTATACCCGTCTTTTACCTCTTCATTAGAGAGCTGGGTAAGGGCTTCCTCAGGGGCTAGAGAACACGAAGCTTTCGTTTCATCATCTGAATCTTTTTGCTTCTGCTCCTTTCTCTTGGTAAGTCTTTGCTGATCATCTTCTTCCTAGAAAGCAGTGGGCGATAGAGAACACATATAAGCTGGACTCAGTTTTGCCGTAGTAGTCATGATATTAGCTTTCACGATAAACTGAGCTACAAAGGTATTTCAGTTAAAAACCCAGTATTTATCACATAAGAGTTCTTTTAGTTAAAAATCTGGCGTTCATTTCACAAGGCACCCAAGCTGCCTTAAAGGAAAACTTACTTTTAAAGTTTAGTGGCCAATTGATGTTCGAGAATAATCTTATTCAAAGAACATATTACCTAGATCAAAGTTCTTATTTTAGGAATTACCAAACAAGTAACAAAAACAGCCGCTGGTTATTGTAATCACCCTGATAACACATCTGCATCACTAATGGCCCCATTAACAGCCACTGGGAAGCCAAAATGTGCAAACAAGAAGTGCCTTGATCACTCTAAACAATGGAATGAAACATAGAGAAAAAGAACCAAAGGAAAGACTTCACAGGACAGTAAGTCATAAAGCACACACACAGTCACTTGCGTAAGTTAATTACAAATGAAGCTCTTCACTTTGCTGCCCTAACATCCTTAACCCACATGTTTCATGTCATAGATGACTGTTTCTTCCTCGTAAGATTAACTTCTAGATATTACTACCTTTTCATTTAACAATACTGGCAACACTGAAGTTATTATATACGTTAATATTAAAACATTTGTACAAATGGAGAGCCTGTGTTATAACTGTCAGCTGTCACTCACAAGGAGAATTTTTATCACAACTGTCAGCAATTGCTTTTTGAAATATTAACACACTTAAATAACTTCTCTCCAACATGTGATTTCCATACCCATCACACCACATTAACTCTACTGTATTTAAAAAAAAAAAAAAAAAGGAAAGCCTGATTTAATCTCTGTGTATCCCCTAGCACCACCACTGGCTCTTTCCTTGGGCTCAGGGAGGGAACCCATTAACCCTATGTTATTTAAAAAAAAAAAAAAAAAGGAAAGCAGCAAGTAACCTGATCCCTTTTTTTCAGTTCTTCAACTTGTCGGAGCTGCTCAGAGGTCAGGACAATCTCCATACGCTGCATGTCCCGCATCAGCAAACGCTGAGACTCCAAGAACTGGTCATTGGCTTTTTGCCACGTGTGTTTCAACTGGTTGTGCTGCTGTCGCTCTTGCTCTAAGAGATGGCAGACTGTTCAAAAACAGAAAGAGTCATTCTGAACCAGAGTTTTTTAATCCTCTTTTCCAAAGAGAAGCATTTTCATGAATAAAAGTAATTATTGTTCTAATCAAGAATATTCAGGCTTCATTTAACAACTATTTAAGAATAATCATAGAATCATTTTGGTTGAAAGAGACCTTTCAGCTCCTTGAGTCCCCCGTTCCCCAGCACTGCCAGGTCCCCACTGACCCCTGTCC
>NW_010415673.1:32325-36051 GCF_000710305.1 Buceros rhinoceros silvestris
CCCTCCAGGGATGGGGACTCCACCACTGCCCTGGGCAGCCTGGGACAGGCCGGGACAACCCCAACGGGGCAGAAATGGTTCCTCAGGGACAACCTAAATCTCCTCTGGCCCAACTGGAGGCCGGTTCCTCTTGTCCTGTCACTTGTTCCGGGGGAGAAGAGACTGACCCCCACTTCACTCCAACCTCCTGTCAGGGAGCTGTTGAGAGCCAGAAGGTCTCCCCTGAGCCTCCTCCAGCCCTCAGCCGCTCCCCAGAGCACTTGTGGTCCAGATCCTGCTCCAGCTTCGTTGCCCTTCTCTGGACACACAAATAACATTTAAGACATTTTATTTCAAAATAAGATATTTTCTTAATTCCCAAACTTGGCTAGAGATTAGCAGTGTAGTAGTGACAGTTTAAGATTTCCCAATTAGAGGGCTAATGGCTTAACTTCATTCATGAATTCTAACAGTTTATTTTTTTAGTGCTAGATTCAAAAGCCTGTCTTCTACATCCCTCTAATTCCACAGATGGTTCTATTTTTCATTGTTCTACAGTGATCTTGTGCCCTCCTGCCACACACATACATTTTCCCAGCCTTTCCAGCACCAGGCACTCAGAACCGACACGCCTCAAGAAGACCTACCAATACATTATGGAAACAGGGCTCAGGACTGTACACAAATAAAAGCACTTTAATATGAAGGAAACTTGCAACACTAGAAGAACTTCGCAGAAATCCAGTAGCATCCCTCAAGAGGGGGAATGGCTCCATTGGTTTTCTCCATCATAAAATAACTCCACATTCAACTCTTTCGGAAACATTTTGAGGGCTTTCACATTTCAAGTACTGCTTCCTCCCCCCACAAACTCTTTAAATCCAATTCAAACAAGAAATCAGAAAAGAATCTAACAGCTATGTTGGGGTTTGCACCCTTGGTGTAAGAGAGTCAGAAGGATTATTATTAGATAGGTACCTTCATGCAGTTCTTTCCGCAACTTCTCTGCATCTTCTTGCAGGACTGATTTTTGTGTGTTGAGAACAGCCACATACATCTCCAAGTCTGTCCTACATGACTTCTCAGCTTCCAGATAATGGTTCAGTTCTTTAACCTGAACAAAAAGAGGGAAATCGACCATCTCGATGTAGGAATACTCTCAAGCACTTCCTCCTTCTTAGAAGTTTTACGTTTCCTGAACAGGCTATAGGTGCTGGAGGACCAGTTTATTTCTAGAAATCACAAATATTCAACTAGCAGTGTGCAAGTAGTCCTTATATTTATTTCTGAATAAACTGCTCATTAAAACTCTGCTAAGTCAAAGTGTCACAGTTATAACAGTGATCAGTTATAACAGGATCACTACTGCAGTGGCACCGAGCACAGAGATGGCAGAGAGGCGAATATCGAAGAAGAGCAGACATGAAGCAATCCTTTAATCAGCAGTGATAAGCCCACAACTAAGCAGGACATGGAGATGGTTCAAAACAAGAGTAATGATGGTAGTCAGAAAACATGATCATGGGGCAAGCTTGAACTGAGGATAGAAAACTTGGGGACAGACAAGGAAAAAAACCACATTCAAACCCATTAAAGACTGCTGCAAAAAGAAAGGCAAATCTGTCAACGACAAGCAATTACATCAAGAAGGACTGAAACAATGTATTAGGATTTTTTTCTTCTTTTTTGTTTTTTAAATAGCAAAGCCAACAAAGAACTGGAAGAAACATCCTGCAGAGATTGCAGAATCTCCGGTGAGAACGTTTTAAGATAGGGTTGCATAAACTTCTGCCAAGCATGATGCCTATAGAAATGGATCCCATCTTGGAGCAAGGAATGGGTTAAAAGTTCTCTTCATGGCACTATTCAGTTTTATGGTTTGCTGAGTCAGGAATCACAAGAGTTCTTATTTTAAGGAAAGAAAACCCCTTAGGCAATTCCTAACTGGCGGCACAGAGCTGCTGTTCAACCTCCTCAACACAGCACATGAGCCACAGGCACCAACTCAGGGCTAAAGGCAGCCCTTCGGCTTTAACTCCCCCTTGATGGTGGGGAAGCTCCTCCTGCCCTGGAACAGTCTGGTATCTGCTGGCCTTTTGCCTTTGAAATGGAGAAATCTGACTCCCAAAGAACAGCCTTTGGGAAAGATGGGGGGGGTGGGAAGAGAGGGAGAAAAGAAACCCATTGTTCCACCGATCCAGCTAAATACTTGACACTGAAAAACAAAATGACATGACTCAAGCAGATCTGAGGGCCTTCACCAAGACCAAGAGCAAAGCCAAAGGTATCGCTCATTTTGCACACCAGTCCTCATACCCCTCTAACAACACAAATCAGGTAAAAAACACCTTGCATTTTTATAGCACTGTAGATTAAAGTACTTTAATAAGTTCCTGCATTTGTGCTTAAACATCTCCCTGCCAGACAGAAAATAGCAATTCTTTCCCATTAAGCTAAGAAGGTGATTTGAAACTGGATTATCAGCCGCTTCAGGCAGAAGGAATAACGAGGTAGAACTGACCACAGGTAAGAATTAAGAGCTGAAGTTATTTTCTTTGGTAAGAATCACCATCTGAAGTGAGAGTTCTTTAAAAGCAATCCCCCAATCACACTAGAAACATGGACGAAGTGATCATTCTCTTTCTTTCAAAGAGATGTGTGCTTGTGTTTTACTCATTCCATAGAAGTATGGGCTCAGATTTTAGAGGACTGAGAGACATCAAGACAATTCCTGGCCCTGAAAAGCTATCAATTTTACTGAGGCCTTGACTGTAAGGAAAGAGGGAAACAAGGATGACCTATGATTTTAATAACCGAATTCAGCAGAAAAGTTCTTAGATTAGTTCTTACTCTTGAGAAGAAAAGACGAAAAAGGAGAGGAAGAATAACCATTCTTTGAGCAAGCAAGAGAAAGTTCACATTTCCCCATCTTCCCCAAATTCATCCCGACAATGAAAAGGAAGTATTACCTGCACCAAGAGAAAAAGCAGAACTACCCAGAGAACTGTTATTCCTAGGAATATTTCAATCTCAAAATATGACCTATAAAGTTCAAAGACTTTGTGAAGAAGGAATACACTCAAGCAGAGACTTTCAACCTAGTAAAATTTTTCAGACTATTCAAAGACTGACACTGTTCTCCCAAATCTCAGACAGATCTCCAAGCTGGAACAGAGGGGGGAAAAAAAGAAAAAAGAGAAAGAATTACAGCAAGTGATAAGAATCTGTTTAAATGAGAAGGCAAGTGACCCAGAAGATAAGGAAGGTGAACATGTATGTTTTAAAAAACTGTTCTCCCAAATCTCAGACAGATCTCCAAGCTGGAACAGAGGGGGGAAAAAAAAAGAAAAAAGAGAAAAAATTACAGCAAGTGATGAGAATCTGTTTAAATGAGAAGGCAAGTGACCCAGAAGATAAGGAAGGTGAACATGTATGTTTTAAAAATACCCCATGGTAAGCTATTCTGCAATTTCAGCCTGTTTGACTTTCAAGATCAAGTATCTGTTACAGAAGATATCTTCCTTCTGTATACAACAGTACATGGAATGCAACTCTCTTATGGTGCTGTCACCCCATGGTAAGCTATTCTGCAATTTCAGTCTGTTTGACTTTCAAGATCAAGTATCTGTTAGAGAAGACATCTTCCTTCTGTACAAAACCGTACATGGAATGCAACTCTCTTATGGTGCTGTAGATACCACTGACCCTTCACAGCAGACGCGGAGGTTTAGCAAGGGGTCTGGCAGA
>NW_010415673.1:36255-51830 GCF_000710305.1 Buceros rhinoceros silvestris
AGCAGGCGGTCTGGCACAGCTGAAGAACACAGGCATGCTCGCTGCATCGCTCACCCTGACTGCTCGGTAGCAATGACCAGGACCCCTTTCCATGAATCCGAGGTTTGCTTACACTTTAGCATATAAAAATTCTGGTGATACTGCCTCAGTTTTATACCCAGGATTAGAAAGTGAAGTATAGGAAATGCTGGATGGAAGTGCATGAAAATAATTCCGCCAAATGCAAACCCTTCTGTGGCTGTGAGGGTGACAAGAACCTAAAAGCCAGGCTGCTGGAGAGGTGCAGAGCAGCTCCTATTCTAGAGTGTTTTCCTTTTTATCACCAGTAGACCCAAAGCCATGCAATTTCAGCTAAGCACAGACAACACACACACACACACATGTAATGCAATTCTCAGACAGAAATATGGGAAAACATATACAGGCCAAATAGGAGACTTGAGCTAGAGGAGAAGACGTGTTGTGCATGAAGAGTTTCACAACACACCTTCTGCTCTCTTACCAACCGTGACTTCACTTATCTGCATCCAAGTAGCAGGATGCAAGGTATAAACTGGGATACAGCTACAGCTCCACCTCACCTTTGATGCTTCCAACTCTTTTATTTTTTCTTCAGCTCCTGACAGTTTCTCCTTCAGCGCTGCAATCTCTTTCTCCATAGGCATCACGACTGAACGCAGCTTCTCAGCGTCTTCCTGGGCCTGAAGATAATGCAGTAGGTTATGAATAACACATTGTCACAGTTTTCACCACAACAGTTCCCATTAAGGGAGACAACTGGACAAGATCTCTACTCCAACACAAAAAGCTGACTAGCTTCCACTTCCAACACTCATCTTGTTGCTATTTATTTACTTCACCAGTCACCTCTGCCACAACAGTATTACCCCATTCACAGAAGGCAGCTAAATTTTAAATCCATCTTTGGATTAGGCTGGATCTATCACTCTTGATACTTGAGAAAAAATTTACAGAGTAGACATTTCAAAATATATACCCGATTACTCAAGCCTAATTGTCCTGCAGCTTGCTGCCACACATACTAAAAAGTGTAACCTAAGAGCTGCCTGGTGAGCTACTGGCCATCCATTTACTGGCTCATGAAGTTACCGGAAAAAAGAGCTGCATATTAATGCATACCGTAGCTTTGTTCTCTTTGGGAAGACCATTTTTCAACTTTAAATTACTGCTGATGTGGCATCAGTTTTTGATGTTATTGTACTAAATATTTCAAAACTGTACACAGACAAATTATCAAAACCCCCGCGTTTTTTTTGAAAAGTAGTTCTGGAAAGATCAAAGCAGGACAACAGAATGAGAAGACTGATACAAGATTAAAAAAAGAGAAAGATCCAGGTAAAAACAGTGAGAATTAAAATGAGAAATAGTGTTCAGTGTTCAAATTCAGAATTGCACATCAAAGGGTGGCCACAACATCCCCATTTCTTAAATGCTCTGGCTTTCCTTCATGGATGCACCAGAAACTTCCCAAGCGAGGAACAGCTCCCGCAGACTCCACAACAGCAAGCAGCTGTTTGCCGCAGTAAAATTCTTCAAGCCATGAAGAATTCAAGCACCCTAATTTGGGTTGGATTTAAGTCTGAAGGCTCATGACGCTCCACTGTTCTCTATCTTCTACTGGAGGAACTCAGCAGGAGAGGGAAGGCACAGAACCATCTCCCAAAGCTGAAGTTTCAGAAGATGACACTTTTCCTAACCTGATCAGCAAAGACAGCCACTAACAGGTAACATTCTCGTCTTGTTTTATATCTAGACTAGAATGCAGATCTTAGAGGCCAATCATCTCACCTGCAGTTTCTGGTGAGCTTACTGGCCAGTGAATTCTGGACAACATTTTCAGGAAGAAAAATAGACAATATTTTTAACCATTAAAGTTTTCTAATCTTAAAATTAATAGACAAAATAAATAATACTGCAATACCTGTCAATTATACAAATGCTACCAGGCCCTTGGGCTCTAAAAAGCTTTAAAAAAAAAACTCTGCAGACAAAACAAAATTAAATTTCTTCATGTTTCATTCACTTCTGTATGTTGTCACTGCTTGTTTGCTCCCCCAAAGAGTACCAGTAAAGTCTGCAAGGAAGGCGAGGGACATCACATGAGGCGGTGAATTCAATACCCGGGACATGTGACGGTGTCACACGTACATACATCCCCTGTCCCCTGCAGCCACCAACTCATCAGTCACATTTTTGGAACAGATGGGAGCAGGAGTTCCACTTCAAAGACTGCTTTATGGTTCATTTAGTGTATCAGTTCTGGTCATTTAACACTACCTGTAGCCAGCTCATAGGGACTAGAGATAGCCCAGTGTTTTTAGAACTGTTGAATAAACTTTCTCATAATTATTCACGAAAACTGCATGAATATTTCATCACCAATCTGATTTCACATGGTTCAACAGTGTAACAGAGGAACTAACATGTCCATGTTGGAACCAACCTGTTCACAGAAACAGTCAGAAACTTCTCTGAGAGCAAAACCAGTCTGTTGAACAGCAACCAACTGAAAAGACAGAACTGTATCAAACCCCACAGGACACAAACACTACTCCAGCTTTTACTGCTTGGTAAACAGAGCTGAAGTGTGACTCTATGGTTGCAACATATCGCAAATGTTTCCTCTAAAAAGAAAAGAGAGGGGAGGGAGGTTGGGGTAAGGATCCATATTAAAGGTCAGTGAGATACTGGGCTCAACCCTCAGAACAGCCTATACCTGCTAACAAAATGAGTGCTGGGCACTGCATCTGCTTTCCAGGATTCAGTTTAATTACCGAGACGCCCAAATTGAGGTTAAAGTTCCCACTCAAACTTTTAGTACAATGAGAATACCTATCCTGTTGAAAAATGCTACATAAAGATATGTGACACGTGGCAAGAGGTGCCACAGCATCACGCCCGCTGTGTTAAAAGGCCTTACTCAGACTCCTCCAGAGGTGTGATCCTTAAAATGTTTATTTCCTTCTCACTTTTTGCCAAACTTGACTGTCAACGACCAAGTTTTTACATGTTATCAGCTTGCAGTTACTCATCACCTAATCAAAACCAAAGCCCTCAAACGGCTTCTGCTCCAGCAAAATATGCTTCCTCCAGCACAGCGGCCGAAGAACACGCTGCAAGGGATCTGCAGACCACAGCGAGAAGATGAGTCCACAGAGAACATGCTGAAGACAAGTCAAGTCACCATGTTGAACGCTGCGCTACTGGCCTGACAGCGAGATAAGCAACGCAAATGTCCTTCACTGTTACTCCAGCCCATATCTACAGAAGAGCAAAACCCCAGCTGGAGATATCTGAGGTAATCCTGTACCTGAATTTGTTCCTTAAAAGTGAGAAAAGCAGAAACCACACGGATGATTTGAGAATCTCTGTTTAAAATGGGAATAAGCCATTTAAAGTTCTTCTAAATCTAGTCCACTGTTCGTTATCATAACCAACAAAAGCAGCTTACTGTATATCAGATTTTACGACCAAGCCTGTCACAGAAATCAGATTACTCTCCCCTTTCAATTTCCCCTCTTCTGACTCATAAGCACACTTCAGAACAGGAGATTTGTCCTTTTTCCTCTCTCTATATGCAAAATACCTGTTCTGCAGACTTCTGCTGCTCAAGAGTTTGACACAACTGTGCTACGAAGAGTCTTTATATTTATCACAGCTCCCACAGAAAACCAGATCCTTTTCTGAACGGCAAATGAGGTCTGAATAAAAAGGGACTAGCCGAATTTTATCAGCGGGCAAGACTCAAACCCAGCAAGTCACCATCCAGAGGGAGCCCACTCATTACCAAACTACTGCTTGGCTAGACTGCTTTTAGCATCTGTGATAAACTACGTGGTGTTGCAACACAACAGGAAGGTAGAGAGATTTTTATAAGTCACCAACACGTCTTCTGGAAGCTGACTCACCGGGTAAGCATGCTTATCATCCCAGTAAGGTACGTACCTTTCCTGAGTTGGGAATACACACAAAGCTTTCAGCACAAATTCTTTAGAAATTGTTGCTTTACAAGAAAACCCACAGAACACACAAATTTTCCCCAGAGATTTGACAATTTGCAACTTGAAATATATTTATGTAGAAAAGCAAACCAGCTGCTTCCAGCTGAGTGCACGAGTTCCTCCTGACACACTCTTTTTGAGAAGAGGATGCTCGTGAAGGCCAAATGCCACGTTTCCAGGCTAGCCCTGGATTCCTCTGCCAAAGCAGTCACAACCTAGTAAATATGGCTCAAAATAGTACTACCCACCTGCTCCAAGCTCTCCCAAACCAGGATAAATAACAGGTACACTGCAAGCCTGATAACACGCAGACCAGAACCTGTACGCTCAACCAAATAAATACATGAATTTCAAATTCAAAGCGATATTTACAGAATGTGGAGCAACATTTGTTATCTACCTTTCATCTCCTTCAGAGGAAAAAGTATGCAGACAACAGCACAATCCTTTGCAATTACGTGGACTTGGTACTACATTTCATGGGTTTTCTCTGTAGTTTAAAATGGGTTTTCTAGCCAAACCAAACACAAGCCAACTGAGAGATTCTTCAGCAAAGACAGCCAGGAAGGTTAGTGTCCTGGATTGAAATGTGAGGCTTGCAATCCCAGCCCTGCTCTGCCCGTTGTTCTCAGCTCACCTCTCACTGAGGATGCCAGACAAGGGAAGAAATATGATGTATTATATGCTCGTACGGCATTTACTCACAACCCGGAGAGCTCAACTCAACTATTAGAAGATGAAGATAAACTCTTCCCAAGTTTATGCCTTAAAATAAAACAAATCCATCCTTATAACAGAGCATATAAATATGAAGAATAAGGACAACAATGTTGGCTGGAAATGCCATTTTGCACACAGAATTGATCACAAGTCCTCAAACAGCACATCCCAAGTGATCAAGAAAATTCCTCCTCTCGCACTGACTGCTGAGGTGTGAATATTCATTACTTTGCAAGCCAGACACAGCTTTTATGGGCTTGGGATTCCTTCACTTGGTTTTAGGTACAACTGAATGTCCTCTTCCTAATTTTGATCTAATTCTTAGCCTCCCCGAGGAAAAAACTCACAGGTTTAATGCCAAAGAAGATTAAAAAAACCATGCAAAACAGTTTAAGCAATTATTCCAAGGGGTACTCTGAAGAGATTTCCCCCTCCTCCTCCTGTTACATAAAGTACCCGTTCCTCTGCTTTACAGGTCTATAAAGCTTTCCAAGCTCTTATTAATCAGAGATTAATAACCCAATCACCTTTTCCTTTCAGATCACTGATATTTATTTCTCTTTTAAAGCAGTATAGTTGAAAATGCTATTTATCTGCTATATTGAACTTCTAAATGTTGACTGGAGAGCTGCACCGTCACCTGAGCAACCTGTAACTCTGTGACATGACCAGTACGTCCAGATTAAAACAAAACATGCTGAAAATACAGTTATTGGAAAGACTCTCTTGGTCAAGAGATGTCCTGAAAACTCTTACTGGCAGTTTGTTGGTAATGCACTGCCGGGACTTCGGCACTAGGAACTCCGTATCTTCTGGGTTCTTTTTGAAGACTCACCACACCGCTCCAATTTTGAACCTTCCTTCCAGCTTCAGCCAAACTCTTTTTCCTCTTAACAGGGCTAAAACCTTCCCTTAAAAACAGTTTATGTCTTAAAATTCCAGTGGCAGTAATTCCGTAGTCAGGACGCTGGCAAATAGGCTTTAGTCTGACTCCTACCCTTACACATCAGGACTGCACGCAGAGTGGCCTCACTGAACACCAAACAGCAATTACACAACTACAACCGGCAATATTCAGAAATACCTTTGTAGTCTCCGAAAAAGAATTCCATTTTGCAGCACTACACTGGTTGCTTGTTATAACAAATTAAAAATAGCTAAAACAGTTACTATGTGGAATGTTTGTGATACTCAATACTGCGTTTCTTCTGCTGACAGCAAGCAGGAACAAGGAAATGCAGTGACGTAGCAGATTATCAGAGGCAGTCCACTTCTTTATTGAATACAGGATCATTTAACACATTAAAATAGCCTTACAATACCTTGAAGTCTACTGTAAGCCTGCCGAGAAGAAAAATTCACTTCAATGCAGGTTTTTATAACATGATAAGCGAAGAATCCAAAACATTGACCTATTATGACAGGTTCAATTTCCTTCCTGCCTGAGAGAGAAATACACCAAATCTTCAAACTCAACAAAAAAAAAATAAACCCAAACTCAACACAAGGCACCTCGATTTACTTCTATGACCTCTTGTAAGTCACAGATCTTTGAACAACAATGACAAAATCTTTCCAAACTCCAGGGTAATTATCTCTCCTCATCTAGAGCCTGTTGTTCTGTGACAGTAAGGTTCTCTGTCTCCCAGGAAGCTGGTAGTACTGTGTTGCACAAACATGGCTAACCTTAAAGAAAGACCAAAGGCATTTTAGATATAGCGCCCATTAAAAACCTCACAAGAAGTTTATAAAATCTCAGAAAAGGAAGAAGAGTGTGGAAGTGTAAAGGAAGCTTTATAAACCTGCAGTCCATCCAGGAAAGTCTAAAGGGGGCTTTACTTGGGTTTATTTGACCTTCTGACTGTACAAGGCCTCCTGCTTTTACAAGGTGAAGGCCAAACTTCAGCACCTTCTCAGGTGCAATCCTCTTACTGCAGCCAATCGGCAGGTACAATACCTTTAGGGACTCAAATGCAGGATTAGGTCATGATGACTTCCATGATCAAAGAGCTAGAAGTTGGCAGAATGAGGAATTACAGCAGGCAGCAGAAATGAACTCAGGCATAACACCACAAGAGTATCCTAATCAGAAATTGAAGAACTTTCAATTTATACACACTCAATAGATTTCAACGTACCTTTTTCATTTCGTTTTCTAGGTTTTCCTCTTCTTGACCTTCAGACAGTCGTCGCCTTAACTCTGCTATTTCCTGTTCCACATTTTCTCGGTATTGATTCCACTGAGCTCGCTCTTGTTCCAACCTGTGGTGATACTGGAGCTCATAGTCACGAACCGTCTCTATAAAACAGCAGTTTCAAAAATTATTTTCAGTGTAGGTTAAATCTAGATCTTTAGGAACAACCATATCCAACCAGTCAATGATTTATCATAATCAATCAAAACTAGGACAAGTGAACTCTCTCTTCCCTTTAACTCTTGCCCCAAAACCCAACTACATAAGCAAAAGATCCAAAAGAATCACATCTCAATTTGTGCCATCGCTAGAGCACAAACAAGCCCCCAAAACAGCGTAACTCCTCATTTCAAAGTCACGTAATGTCTACCATCTTACTTAGCAGCACATCTTATACCTTCAAGAACATCATCCAAACAAACTACCAAAACCTTACTTATTTATTCCAAAATGCAAGAGAACTAGAACCTCTCATGTAATTTCCATGTCCCTGTTATTACCCCTTTGGGCACAGAGCTTTGTTTCCACAAGGACAGCAGCTGGCACAACTGAGCCTTGATCTAGGTTCACGTATCTATGTAGATCATAAAGAAACAGAAATTTGTGTACTCAACATACATGAAGATTTGTCTTCTCTGGGGGAAACACACAGTCAGGTGATGGAAAAACTGCCTGCAGCCAACAGGCTGGAGGCTCAGGGTATTGTGATCCTGTTTGTGAACTTTTAAGAAAACAGTCAGTTATGGCAACAGTCTGTCCCCAGTTTACATCCTGCATTTTGTTCCTCACGCATAGTTTGTCTCAGAAACATCAACAGCTGTGCAACACGCACACGGAACAAAGGACAGCTCAGAAATACTCCGAAAAAAAAGAAATGACCCACGGCTGATACAGTGCAGCACGTTCAGTCTCTAGCTTTGGGAAAAGTCCACGTGGTAGTACTGGAGGGACACTTAACTGTCTGCCAGCAGAACTATGTTTACACAAGAGAGCAGAGAATCATGCTGTCAGCCTAAAGCTGTTTTCAGACTGGTCAAGTTACATGTATTATCTTCATGGAAGGATAAAGTACCACATTCATAGTCCCTCAAAAATGCTTTGCATACACGTGGGAGAACTCATTGCCACAATTCCTTCTAAATTCTATCCTCATATTGACAACAAAGAACCTCCAAGTTCCTTTTCGCACCCTTAGGAACTATGCTTCATTCGTCACTGCTGAGGCCCAGTTTTGCCAAGCCGTGAAGAGCAGCTGGCCGTGTTCTGTGGGCAGGCAGGCACGGATCACTGAACACACACTAAAGAGGTGTCTGACCTTAGCGGCAGCGGCCTGCCTGGTTGTTACCTTTCATAATAGCCTGTAGTGAAGCCACTTCTTCTTGCCACTGCCTCTTCACCTCATCGATAGCTTCCTGCTTTGTATTCTCAGATACCGTAGCTATAGCTTTGATGTTCTCCATTTCAGCGTGAGCTTCCATCAGCTGGGTCCGTAACTGGCCCAGATCATCTTGGGCTGCTTGCAGCACTGCATTTTGTCTTTTGAGGTCCTCTGAAAAGAAGTATTATTTACATTTTCCTTGATCAATCAATTCATTCTGAAGAGTATCCACAGCTACTACGGCAGAGAACAGTGCTCTGACAAGAGGGTGAGGGAAGCACTGATAAAGCATCTACCCATAACTGAACCAACATTAGCAGGTATCTTTAGGGAACATTATTTCTTGACTTCACTTGTTCTCATGGATGCAGCCACAAAGCAGACACTGTAGATACAACCTTTGAATCAATATACGTGATGAAAGTGAACTATGCTTTTAATTAGTTGACTATTGTTTAACCCATTCTGGTAATGAATCTGGAAAAGAACAGACAGGAAGACAATTCTTCCCCCATTTTTGGCACCAACTTGATCCTGAATTTGGATAGAACAGTAGGTATTTCTTGAACTGAAACATTCTGAGACCACTACGTGGAGCCCACGTATGAGACCAGGACTTTGCTAAAACTGAGCTACTACTGAAAAAAGGGATACATTTAGTGGAACATCCACTGTTTCTCTAACTGTTGCACCTATAAACAGAAATTAAACTAATTTCACCTTAGGAGGATATCCTCCTGAGTTTTTGGTTAATCTGCAGCTACATCCATGTTACACCCTCAATACCAAAAAGCTGAATCAATCCTGGTCCCCAACCTCACCCCCGACAAAGAATATGGAACCCAGAGCCAATCGGGTTCTCTAAAGGGCATTAATCCTCCCATTAAAAAAACCAAAAAAAAACCCCAAAAAGCCAAAAAACAAGATCCCGCAGCATTTATCAGTTAGTTTTCACACAACAGTATTAAGGATGGGTTGTGACAGTCCCCATGTACATTTAGGAAGGGGTCTTCAAGAACAGGGAAGTAAGAAAGCTTTGAGGAAAAAAACAACCCAACTAATCGCTTGAATACTCTCCTCTGAAGTCCTTTCACTTCAGTACACATGGAAGTTGGACGGTTTTTTCCCCCTTCATCACAACTTATTTTTATTTTCTATTTTTTGGCTGTTCTGAAAAGGGAGAATTATTGCTGATCTCATCAGTAGTGTCTTGTATCATAAATTTCCTTTCATCCAGCTGCTAGAAACAGAAAGAAATAGGCCTTCTGTGTGATCTGATCTTCATATGCCTGTTATATTTCTGCTCTCATAAACTTATACAAGCAGATGCAGTCTTAATGCATTTTTTTTGGCTCTGCTTTCGTACGTTAAGGACAGGAAAATCATCAGGATTAGAAAAAAAATCAATTTGGCTCTCAGAACAACAGCTATCTCTACTCTCCAATTGTTCATCAGATATTTGAGCTCATATGGTTCAAATTTTCCTATAAAGAGTGTTATTGAAATAGATGCCCTTGGCTGGTATTAAAACTTTTATAATGTTTGTCTGCTTACATTCTACCTCAGATGGAAACCGAAGACAAATTAATGGTGCATAAAAAAGCAGCCACCACGTACAAACAGCACAGCACCCAGACAACGACTGTCCACTGACCAGACTGGCTGCTGTCCAGAGAGAACAAGCACACCATGACTTCAGAAAGTCAGTGATAAACTCAGGGGTGGTGTTTCTGGGGGGACATCAAGCTGCTCTGCTGACTCCTGTCCATGCAGACAAATCTTTATATTTAATTCTAAAAATTCATTCCAGGGAGCTGAAGAGCCACCTACTGAATTTCCCTCCGTTGTCTCATTGTTGTTCTCATTGTATCTGTTCAAAAGAATACTGACGCTTTTCCATTTTTGGCAAACCTGACCCAACAACAATAATGCCTTATCCCACTAACTAACCATGCTGGATATGCATCAACTACCCCAGGGGAAAAGCCCTTTAAATCCCAATTACCCTTAAAAAAAAAGTATGTGGGCAGGAGTAGTTGGCATTACAAAGGTTATTCTTCATACAGGGATTACTTGAAGATGAAGTTTCATAAACTTTAGAATAATTCAGAGAATTAAGAACTTACCTTCCTTAGCCAGGTATAACTCCTTAAATTTTGCTCTCTTTTGATTAAATTCTTGCTCAAGTTGCTGCTTTGTGCGCAGAAATTCTGCGTTGACCTTTTCCAATTCTGCTACTCGTTGTAGAAGAGCAACTAAAAGAGAAGATAAGATACGTCACTAACAGTTAAGGCACCCCAGTCTGCAAGTTTGAGGTTTAGGGCTTATTCTTTTTTAAAATTAGCTCATTAGCTCAGCTCTTGCCTCATGATATACCAGGACAACTAGTCAGAGTCCTTTAAGCAATAAAGGAAGTCAAGTTTCCTTTGACTGTAGTGCCAAATTGTAATTAGACATCTTACAGCACCAGAGGTACGTGTGGCAGGGAATTCTGCAGAAAACAATCAATCTCCCAAACAAAAACCACATTTTTCTGTGTAGAATGAAGAAAAAGAGCACCAGAAATATTCCTATTGGTGCTTCTTCCCAAAACACTGAGAATTTAGTAACAAGATGCAGGAACAGTGTGTGAAGGCTGAGCAACAAAGCACCGAGTTCTCAAAGGCTGAGGTCAAAGACAACAAAGTGGCAGCTGCTCAGCTAACAACTGCAGAATTTCAAAGCATAGAAACCCCCCTAAGCTAAAAACTAGGTGCCGTTATCTCTCCTGTCTTCAGTTCTGCACGTGCACCAGAAGAAGGTGAACCGGAGTATACTCAGAGAAGTTTGCCTGGAAGTGACCACAGCTTATGGAGAAATAACCAATGATAAGATCGAACTCTCCTCGTTTCCAGTAGGTAAAAATCCTCAAGGCTATACACACCTCACACTATTTTCCAGTATTTATCACATTAGCAGCTGATCTGGTGGTACAAAAGGGGGAACAGTGAGAAGTCCATGAAGTACGTAAGGATTGTTACAATGTGGTTATTATTGGAAAAAAACATACAACACCATTGCGCGATGCTATAAAGATCCCACACAAACACCAACCCTGTAATACTGGTCTTCACATTCAATATTCATGTCTTTGCACCTCAAGAAGTACAGCTCTGATTTGGGAGCTAGACAGTTTCATATTGTATACCTCCGAACTTAAATACAAAACGGAAACACAAGACAGATGAGCTGCAACAAAATCGACCTCCATGCTGCAATGCACTGGGCAAATAATGCTCCTCTACACAATTCTCTGTCTCTCCTGCAAACGCTTTTTATGGACGTGTTCCAACTCTGTCGTGCAAAGCTGAATCACTTCTACTCAGATATAGCCTCTATATAGCACAGACGAGGTACAGAAAACATTGATCCATCAGAAGGGTTTACACATCACACCCAACACGCTTCCCACCCAAAGGAAGTAGTGAAACTGTAGTACAAAGGCCACCTGACTTCAGCATCAACCATTCAGACTCAAACTGATGGAATCAGATCTAGAGTGGTAAAGCACTGGGTGGTCAATGCCACTGAGACTGAGTGAACTGTATTTATCTTTAGTACCAGATGACTTAGAGTGGATACAAAGAAAAGGACCTTTTCAAAGCCCAGGTATGCTTTACTGATAGCTGGTTATGAGGGCTGATGGTGTTACATGAGAGCACGTCATCTTATCAGACAGAAGGTACACGGAGATACAGGACCGAAGAAATTGCAATGTTGCTTTTTTATTGTAATCCTCATTTTGGGTTTTTTTATGACCTTAAACAACAATACATCAGTTTTTCTGGCCAGCAACCCCCACCCGGACAGCACAAAGCCAACTGCACAGGACCGTTCTCCAGAAATTGAAAGGGGTCAGTAGCGAAGGTGACACACTGAGAGCAAAGCTTTGAGTGATCTCGGGAAAGTCTGGATCAAACCCACGAAGCAAATAGCACACATGGAGCCAGGCCCAGGTAGCAGAAACGCTTCCCACTGCCTTCGATCTTTGCTGATCTTTCAAAGGGAAGGGATTTGCCTACATTTCCACTCCCCGCTACCTCCCGAGGGAGGGTGATGCTGCCAGTAGAGCTGCTTCCCACAGGTCCAGCCAGAGGCCCCGGCAGCCGCTGCAGCAACACCCCTTCACAGCTCGGAGGAATGAAAAGCCGTGTTTGGCTCTGAGAAGGTGGTTTTGATCTCAGTTTCAGCTCTTGAAAGGACCCTCTCGGAGGCACTAAAGCCTAAGTGAGCTGTGTGAAAGACAAGGCACTAAAGCCTGCAGCCCAGCCGGGCAGCTCCGTGCCTGCTGTTGCCAGCCAGGAGGCCTGAATCCACACACACACATTCCAAACAAAACCAGGAGCCCGGACACTGTTCACCTCACGAACTCCATTTTGAAGGCCACACAAAAATTTGTTTAGTTCAACAATTATTAAATTGGAAAGTCACTAAATGCACCGCAGACATCAGCCAATCCCAAGGAGACTCCAGCACTCTTGGTACTTGTTTCCACCTTTCTCCTGCAGAGAGACAGCAGCAGCTGCGCTGTGCTGCTGCTCCATCAGAAAGCTGCTGTGCAAAGCAACCGAGTTGTATTTCTTCCAAAAGTGAGAGTTCCTTCTGCTGAGGATGGAAGGACTAGAGGACACCACAAAGCAGAAAGTTCAAGTGCTTTAAGCTGGAGGAACAACCAACTCACCCTTTTTAAATCCTGCTGCCCAAACAGAAAGAGAAAGGGCAGTCACAGAGCAGGAAATGTAATTTAAATATTTACCTTTTTACAGTATTCTCCCTCTCTGCATCCTGGCAGTTATGTTTAAAAAGTAAATAAAGAAGTAATCGACCCCCACCAAACAGATCTCTGGCAGCTGTCAGGACCAGCTGCAGGCATTCAGAAAAAACCAACAGTTCAAGGTCTCAGCTGCAGGTCATGCACCACTGCTACTGCGTATTGACATCCTTCTTTCGAGTCAGGTACCAAGTTTCATGTGGTTTCACCGGCTGTGCTCCACCTACGGCTCAGAGCAGACCTCAGCATAGCCACGCTGCAGCGACTCAAGGAACACAAGCTTGAGGACAATAACCTTTGCAATGTCTCAACCCCCTAAAACGCAAGTGCATAAGAAGTAAAAGCGAAGGAAGGTGCCTTTTCTAAGGCAGTGTGGCAACTGCCTCCTTTCTATTAACCATAAGCAATTAAGTTTAATAAAAAATTCTCTTCTTCTCCAGGGGTACAATTTGTACAACAGCCATACTGACACTCCACTTTCCCAAATCAAAGCGTGAACCCACATTCAACTTTCAGACACAGGTAACTGGGGGCTACACCACACAAATTAAAGTCCGTCTGGAAAAGCGCTGAAGTCAATGGCAGGGAAAGGACCCATCCACAGATTTTCAGTCAGGCCTCTGTCATTTATAGCTTCTGGCTCAGAGTTTAGGTCTAACCCTCCCTAGGTCTGTTACCTGAGCTGAAAAAGAAAACTTTATTTGCTATCAACTTGGAAAAAACTCCCAAACCAAAACATACATTTTGCAGCGATGGTGTTCATTAACTCATCAGAGTGGCTGTCCCTGCGCCCCTGTTTCCATGCCCAGAAATGCTGCTATCAATGTTTAACGACACCAGTGAAGTACAAAGCAAACAAAGCCGAGAGATGGTCGGCTCTAGTGCAGCTACACCCGACTGAAACCGGATCTTGTGTCACCCACAAGATCAGAAGGGGCACAGACCATGGTGTACTTCATAACAGCAGCAGTGTGGAAGACCCAACTCCCTAACTACAGCCCTAACTCATCAGGAAACAAATCAAGCCCTAAAGACCCAATTTCTTAACTGCTGAAACAGCACTGGGAATTTCCCTTAAAATTGATAGGCCAAACTGAAACACAAATGAGCAAACAAGAAGTCCCTTTGGCCAACAATTTATTAGCTGTAAACAGTGCTTTTTTTCTCCAGAGTATTAAGGCAGATAGACTGCTGATAACACGGTTAGACACACCAGTTAAATTACCAGCTTTGTCTCCAGCCAACACCACAGATTTTTCAGGTCAGTCCCAGATCACCATCTCCCCGTTGAACATTAGAGCACGGGACAGCATAGGCAATTGTGTCCAGAGAGAAGAACTTCAGAGAAGGTCAGCAAAATTAATTTCAGAGTGGAGTCATCAATTTACAGGAGAACCATGAAACTACTGGAGCACACAATGAGGAACTCTAATGAAAAAGATCCAACTTTCTCTTAACTCACAACACAGCAAAACTGCAATTCAAGGACAGCACAGGAACTCACACGTGTTTCTTACTGACCCGTTACTTTAATGCTGTTCCAGAGATCAGCTCCCAAAAGGATTCAGTTTTATGTATGACAAAGTTTCCAGTTACACAAACATGCAGTGACCGTTCCAGACCTAAGAGAGGTAAAGCTGATTATCGATAAGACTATTTTTGAGTACCAGCTCTATTTATAAAATTAATGCCACAAAGCTTTCTACTTGATATTTAAAGTGTCAAGCATGACATCGAGAGTTCAGTCCCACATAGCTGAAATCTGAAAAACAGATCAAACCCCCTAAATAAATTTTGGAGACAAAAAATTTAAAAAATCACTTTGGCCATATTTCCATCATTCTACTCCCATTTTTCACCTCTCTTTTCCCGTCATGACTGCTTGAGACACCAGTATGGACAAATAAAACCATACGGCTGCTCATTGTTCTTCATGCTTATTTCCTAAGAGCACTGATGTTCACATACCATGCCATCATATTGGAGCCACGACTACGTTACTGTATAAATTTTTCATCTAAGAGTCTGCCACCAGGACTTGTATTTAGACGGCAAAAAGCTTTTCTTTATTTTCTTCAAAGAGGATTTGACTAAAAACAAAACAACAAATAAGAACTCCCTCACTCTTAAAATCTACTGCAGTTGTTCTGTTCCCAGCCCCCAGAAGCAAAGGAATGGATGACGGTTCTTCTGCTCAGGACACTGAACAGAAACAATTCCTGACTTGGCAAACGGAAGTTGCTTTATTTTCAAGAAACAAAATCGGCCCTTACACACAGATATTCGGCAGCAACAGAGCAAACGGGAAAAGAGGAGGAAAAGAATTATTTGCTTTTCCCAAACTTGCATTTGGAAGCATCCAGAGTTTTATTTCCCTGGACGAATGGCTAAAGCTTACTGGTCAGTACACACGTCCCCAGTTTCGTTTGAGAACAGAGAATTCCACCGCT
>NW_010415673.1:51925-53346 GCF_000710305.1 Buceros rhinoceros silvestris
TACTTGTCACCTTCGTTTTCAGAGAGGCAACAAATCCCTCCAGATTGTCACACCTCTCCTTTCCAGAGGACCTCGCTGCGCGCGATGATAATAACCGAGCCACAGAAAGGGGAAGAAAAAACCAAAAACAACAGAAAAAGAAAGATCCTACCCTGCAGCTGCCATGGCAGACATGCCGCTGCTCACCCATGTTGCCAGCAGCTCTGCAGAAGGAACTCTCCGGCAGTTCCCCATTTTGGACAGCGTGGCTGTCAGAGATGTTCTTGCATTCCCCCACAATTTCTGGCTTCTAGTACAGTTGAAGGTTATTTGATATCCACAATTTATTCTCTATTGACTAAACGTTCACAGCCAAACAATCCAGCACAAATTTAATGCCATATACATAAAAATTTGGTCTTGCTGACAAAGGCAGATACCACTTACGATGCAGAATTGCGCCTTGGTGTATCATATCTGTGACAATATATTCTTATTTATTGCAGTAGATCGGTAATTGCAGGATCAAAACTACTGAACTGAGCACTGCATGGTACAAAGATCTAACCACACTACAAATATTCTATCAACACCAAGTGGAAGTTTGCCACATACTATTGAAGTTTGAAAGTAATATTATTTTTTCATTGAAGTTGAATGACTGGAAGAGTCATCATCTCCAAAGACCTCGCTCCTGCTCCCACCAGCCGGGGTAGCTGCTACTCATTCCAAAGCCTCTTTCCATATCAGCAGCAAAGCTGCATCTGGTGTTGCTCGTTTAAACTGATACAGGATCAGGGCTAACATCAAGCACCAAAAATGTTACTTGTTGGTAAGACAACGTATTGTCCTGTCTCTTTGATGTGCAACCATTTTTACTGAAATCTTCCCTAAAGTATGTTTATACGGCAAACATCTTCATGCAGAATTACATGGAAACAAGCCAAGATGCTGTTTCTACTGCCCCATTTTTTTCCATTTCCACTTCCCACTTTTTCTCCCTTTTCACAATGCTCACAACATGTAAACTACTTCCTTGCTTTGTCATTGCCTCCCTTGTCTTCTCCCTTGGACACAAACCAGGCAGTTGCTGTTCTGGGCTCCCAATCTCCATCCCCTGATGCTCAGTTTGCTCTCAGTCAAGAGGAATTTCCCTGATTTCCTCCTGGATGTGCTAAGGCCACTTCAAGTGATGGGTACTGCTCCTCACCTCTTTCACACCTCCACTCATCCTGGCACCAGGTAGCCTAAGTTTAGGTTGAAATTTACGCTTAGTTAAACATTTATATTAGACTGCAGTGGAACAGTGTTCACTCACATCAAGTATCACAGGAATGCAGTTAATCACCATGTCCATGTTGACAGAAGTGGGCTTGAATTTTCTTCTAGCAATTTCTCTTTCCTTTGCTAAAAGCATTGTTTCTTCCCAAGGACAGCCTAGG
>NW_010415673.1:53447-64360 GCF_000710305.1 Buceros rhinoceros silvestris
CCCTACATCCCTTATCACAGGAGCTGGTTCTTTACTCATCGTTTAACCAGCTTTGCCATGAGACCTCTCAGGTTTGCGCACACAATTTTCTCCACAGAAGTTTCAACTTGATGTTCAAGGTGTTTTGTCATCATTAGTTTTCATTATTTCATTCATGTTTTGGTGGGTGGCAAGAACGATCCCTTATAAAATTTCAGGAAAACACTATTAGTTAGCATTTTTTCAAGAGAATCAACCATGCTTTGTGCGTCATCAGTTCAGTGATAACTTAAATAGGGCAGCAGAGGATGAATGAACCAGACGTCACAGCAGAGGGTATCCAGTGGAAAGCACTGGGGCTGCATCCTGCTGCTACCACCCGGGAAGGTTCGCTGCCACGCAGCAATGGTAAGCCTGCATGCACATCAGAGGATTTCACAAGGCAACGGCAAGCCACAGTCTGGTGACCACAGGCACTGTGAATTCATCTACAGTGACACAAAATGGAGAAAACCGAATTATCATTCTCATCACAATCACCAGCGTTTTCTCGGCTCTCTCAGCCCTTCAATCTTGCTTTCAAAATCTTTCATTTTTATAACCACTCTTTACAAAAGGATCAATTTTTTAATAAGACTGCAGGAAAAAAGGTAAATGACTTCTTGGGTTTACAAGGGTTTATTTACTCAAATCAGATGCTGCTTGAGCAAACAAGAGCACGGTGACAGCAGCACAAGACTCAGCCACAGTGAAGTATCCCAGTATTGGTCAGGTGCCTCTGAAAGGCTTCACGGCTTGTGTCGGGTGTTGGTGCTGCTCCGATGACACCCGCAGCAGCCCACAGCCAGCCTAGGTAGATCCACACACCCTGCAGCCGCAGCCTGGCTGATTCCCTTGGCAAAGCTTTTTCAGCATTTAATCTAACCTTAAACAACGCATCTGTCAAACATGTCAGCATTCACGCGCGCTTTCGCCACCCCTTTTATTTCATCAGGCCATCCTACCTCATCACCCGGTAAGCTCACCAGGAGACACAAGGCATTCCAAGCAGGCCCACAGGGGACCTCTGCAGAGCCACCTATTCCCTAACCACAGTATTTTAAAGCAACCCCCAAAAAACATCAAGTCACTGAATTCTCCCTGACCAAAGCAACACCGAAAATCTGAGTGACTCTGTGTTTACGCAGGAATGATTCTACCAAGCTCCTCCACACTACCACATCTCATCTTTCGTATGATATAACCACAAAATCCAGAACAGGACTAAACTACTTCATGCAGCTATTACACCTGACAGGGAGGTTTTCTGTGTTATCTTGCCTTGCAAGAAAACCAAAATTTAAATTGAGGATATTGTCTGCTTAAGTAAACCATCTGAAATCTGCTGTTCTGATCCAATGAGGATATTTCAGATTGACAGACATGTTGGGAGAGATTCTGACACACACGTCACTAAACAGGAGGCCACTTACACAACTGATCGCTCTGAACACCAGGAGCATAACTGTTTCCTTAGAATGTAAACATTTGCTAAACCCAGACAACAAACTCAGTACTGATTTTCTTCCAAGATAGTTTAATTGCTGACTCATTTTCTGTGGGAGGGAAAAAAAATTCCCTTTGACTCTTTATAATATGTTTATCACTTCACCTACAGGTTTATTAACGGCTGTCCTCTTTTGGGAGAGAAAGAGAATAAAGTATGACTCAGCTCTCAGGGAAAAAAAAACAGAACAAAACAACCCTACTGCATTGTTCTCTTTGATGAAGTAATTCAATATGTGAAACAAAACCATTCTATTAATTCTAAAATTCCCCCAGATACCACTAGGCTGAGATCTCCCGCTGTCTTGCCATTTGTTGTAGAGACAACCACTGAGGTGTAGCTCTGAGAGCATTCAGGCTACAGACCACGCCAAATACTCTGCTCCCCAATTTCTGAGCAGAAAAAACAATTAATGATGACCTAACACACTCATAAATTCAAAGGGAGGTAATAAAAGTGAAATACCCAATCGGAGGGAGAAGCACAGAGCTCGACAAGAAAATGATGCAGAAAAATCCAAACAGAAGTTGCTGTCTCTGAGATGTGTATGTGCAATGGCTTCTCTGGTTTACCATGGCTACAGGGATGAGCTGACAGCCAGCGAAAGCAAATCAGCATCTCTGTGGCCATTCTCAAGAGCTGACACAATCATCAGTCACATGCAAATTCACCTCCATGGGTGCAGCTACCAGACAGCACTACCAGACTTTTACAAGAAAAGCTTCAGAAGTAGCAGTAATTCACAGATAACCCAAGAGTTACGGAGGTGACCAAGCACCTCAAAGGGGAGTTAACACCAAACTTCTTTCTCACTGTGGTTTCCTCTCCCTTCCGATGTAACTTGGCCATCCACATTGGTACACAGAGAATAAACTGAGAAAGGGAACAGGTGAAGACTTACTCTCAAAGGATGGTAATTTAAAGGTGTTTAGATGTCAGAAAAGCAGGTTGCAGGCAAGAAAACATGGTACCTGAAAGCAACCACTTAAAGGGTATAAATCTTAATAAATGGCCTGGAAAATATTGTTGCCAGATGTATTTATGGAGCCACAGTAGTGATAAATACAGTATGACAAATACTAACGGATGATTAACATCTGTATTTGATAAGGATCAGGATACAGTTCCTATCATCTGGAGTAAGGTTTCTACAGAAGTTTAAAAGTTACCCTGAGAACAACAGACTAGTACTCCCCCAAGCCTCTATCACCTATTTCTTGACAGAAAACACTGCCATCATTCCATATACTCCTATTTTTTGCTACCACTTGTCAACCAAATTAATTCCTGAAGAGTTCAAAAGGAAGAAAATCCTCCTCCAGCATGACATTTTCAAAAAATTTTAAATATGCCTGGAGGACAAGCAATATCGATCATGAAGACTTCACTAAGGTTGCAGTCATGATAATTTTAAATCAAATTAAGTTCTGGTGGTCATCTGAAAGGGTAACTCAGCACTCCCACCTCACCCTGATCCCACTATGCTACAAGAGCCTTTGAGGTTGTACAGTGATCGGATCAGAAAAGTGATACAGCAAAAAGTTGGGAGGGGAGAGAATCAAACCAATTTTCAGCCAAACTAGGTCTCTGATCACATTTATCACTTGGCTGAGCATATACTGGAACTGGCACAAACATGAGAGCAAGGATGTAGCCTGGTTTAAACTGTGAAAAAGAGTCTGAACTATACCCTTGGACACTCATATTACTATGGTGTGGTCTCCGTCCCCTCCTTTATGCCAGCTCTAGGACTCCTCAGGTCTTTCACTACATCAAACTCATTAATCCAGCAGTGAGTAGTTCTCAAGTGGGTGCCCGAGCTGAAGTGGCTCGGTCATGGGTCCAGCACCAGAGCTGGCACAAAGGAAATGATGGGAACACAACAGTGGGAGCAGAAAGAGAGCAGGATCACTCCTTTCAGCAGCAGCAACCTTCTAGGCTGCCTTAGCTGTAACATGACCTACGGGAACAGTTTGACTAGTCTAGACTCAAGTGGTGCTGCTTGCCAAGAGAAACAGCCTGGCCTTCCTGCTGTCCTGCACTCTCCCATGTGGCAACGGAGAGCAGAACTTACTTTTTAAGACTTGATGACTGCCATTTGTAAGTGATAAATGACCTTCCTCAAATCCCGACTTCCACTCAGTGTCTCCAGAGAAAGCTTACAAATGCAACCTGGATCAAAAAGCAAATTCCACAGCTGAGATTGCCCATTGGTGTTTGTATACACACAGGTTTTGAACCAACGCAACTGAAACGGTATCGCCAGTATAGATGCATTTAGACTGGTACAAAACCTAGAGCTGTAGATAAAAATACATCAGAAAACATTTGTATTCCAGAGTAAGGTTTGGCTCACATTTACTCTCCCTTGAAAGCAAATGTGCAGGTACAGAACTGCAGTTAGATTAGACTATAACGTGCCATTACAGCCCTTCCTGACGTACCACCAGCTAAATGTAAGCCTTGGCACCTCAAATGAATGTAACCTTTGTAGCATCAGAAGTTTCTACAGCACCTAGAGATTTAACATCTTTATCTCCAGTTTCAATCTAAAGCGCAAACAGAAGCTGTGAAGACCAGACAGACAGCTCTAATATGTTCACAGCTAGAAGCGTCAGTCAAGCGCAGAAGACGGAGCTTGGCTAATTGCTTTCCCATTAATTTAGCACACATCTCTGGACAGCACAAGGAAGAAGATACAAACAGACATTGCGTGCTGACAATTAAGAAAACCTTAATTGAAACCAATCTTTAAAAGAAAATTTAAAAGATGTGGCGTATGACAAAAAGATGCCAGCTTGTCAGATGATCTGAACGAAAAGAGCCAAATCTATGCTTCATATTTCACCAACATAAACCAAGTAACCCCACAGCTAAATTATATCGCAGTGATTTTGGCACAGACGACTGTTACTGTAAGATGAATGTTCCAATTCCTGTGTCTGAAGTCAATGGGAGTCTAATACGAACTTCAGTAGGCCTTAGGAAAGGCAATTCTCTTAAAGGGTTCAGACATGAAAATTTATAGGGGATGGTTAACATAATTATTGCTTGAGCAGTAACTTCTAGTGCTCATCTGTGTTTCTTCCTACCTGGATTAAGCTAATGGCACTGAAAACACATCTGCAAAGACTGTTCTATACTCTGTGGTTGAATCCAAGTTACCGTTCTTTTTTTAAAAGGCAACCAACCAGGGTGCTAGTCTAGTTTTGCATCTGATGTAGAGCGATTAAAATATAACACAAAAATCTCTTCTGTGGGGGAATATTTTAATGGTGACTACTCATGCAAATACAAAAGTTACCGTATGAAGGCATGGGTGAGGTGGGCAAACAGTTCTACATGGAAACACTCAGACAAGCACTCTGAAAGAGAGCTTGCTCTTCTCTCAGTTTGCATATTTCTCTCTTTTGTGGCCATTTAAATCGCACTTCAAGTCTTGTTGCAGTTATCTCTAAGTGAAAAACATGTAATGCAAAAAGGTGCAATAAACCCCATACAGTCTGTCCATGTCACTCTCCCAAAGGCAAAACCGCTATAACCAAGACAGTTCCTTGTGTTTGATCCACAGTTAATCCTTTCTCTCACCTACAGGCCATTCCCTCCAGAGTACCACACTGTTAATGCTCCTCTCGCCTTTCAATTATTGATTCTGATTCACTTTGCCATGTACAACTTCTATCTGTTATTGCATTTTTGCCCCATAGTTTTACTAAAAAACATTTTCAGAAACCACAAAATGCAACAAGATAAATATTAATAAAAAATCCCACTTGAATTTCACTCTCTTCTCTCAGCGTGACTCACACAGCAAGGGAAGGCTCTTCTGCTTATTAAGTAACTAAATCAGGCTGCTCTTTTTTTTTTAAGTCCTAGTTATTTTTTAGTTCTTAACACTGCCAGACATGCAAGACAAGACAGGGCTCTAACTGCACACAGAACAAACCAAGCAAATCGCAGCAGTGCATGTTTCCTGCCCTGCTCCTTACTGACGCCAATGCTCAGAACTGCTCCGACAGCCAAAAGGTGGATACATACAATACTCTTGTACTCTTCTACCTTTCCAAGGGGTGTAAGTAAATTAACTTCCAGCAATTACTTTGTGCAATCTGTGAGGCACTTAACTGCTTTGGTTTACAAATAAAGGTACCAAGGTATTAAAGAATTAGATGCCAGCCAACCTCACAACAAATAGGTGAGTAACTGAAGTTCATTGCCTGCAAAATACTGAGAAAACTCAGAACCCGAACATGTACAAGGCAGGGCTGAGAAACAGACGAGTACTCACTCTGTATCAAGAGTAAAGCACAGGAAGATCTTTCCTTCTTAGGAAAAGAAACTGGAGAGATCTTAAATAAATAAAAATATAATGAAATCAGCAAAGGAGCAAAGATTCAGCTTAGCTTGGGAGCCATGCTGTTTGGGACAGAATGGACATTTTCCAAAGAGGAAGTTTGTTCGGTCATGCGATTTTCTCTAGAAGAAGAAGAAGGAGGTACGGAGGAAACGGAGGGTGAGGGTGTGCTAACTGCAGAGCAGAGCAAGCGGAGACTGAGGCAGCCAAAACAAGTGCAAGGTCCATGGGACACCCACAGCCTGAAGGTTGCAAAAGGCTTGCGAGAGGGAGAGCAATACTGAAGGGAGATGAGGTGATGGCTGGGAAGGAGAATGGAGGAAACCAGAAGATTAGCTGAAGAGCAGCAGCTGCCCAAGCCAAGGTCAAATGACTGGCAGTTTGACCGGAGAGGAAAAGCCTGGGACCAGAGGTCAAGTAAAGCCACACCTCTGTGGAACCAGGAATTGCATGGGGACATGGAAACAGATGTGAAAGGTGATGCGAAAGCTTTTCTTTTTCTTCTTCATTGTATTTGGAGGAGTCAGGCCAGGGAAGACAAGCAGAGGATGGGGACAGGAAGGAGGGAAGAAGCACTGCAAGTCAGCTGACTGCCAACATGAGCCGTGGCTGACAGAAGCAGACAAGAATGTAAAAAATAAATAAATACAATACAGTAACTCCTCATACTATTAGTACTCACACTGCAGTTCTGCATTCTTAAGGTACTATAGGCACTGTTCCTCCCATGTCAATTTATAGAAGGATATCAAATGATATAAAATTTTCCAGAGAAATTCATCATCATGCTTAGCTGACTATACCATGACTAAAATTACCCAATGCTTACACTATTTATAGGATAACTAGCAGAGGCTAGTCTCACCAACTCAGACACCACTAAACCAGATACTGAAAACAACTCTGCAAGTAAAGACTACGAACCACTGAGAAGCACTAGACCTCCGGAGTGAAAGACTGTCCTCTTAAACACACAGACAACGGCATTTACAGCCAGTTGCCTGTTTTTCCAACCTTGCTGTCAGAGACTGCTTAGTAAGTGCTGCTTATGAGTGTCAATAGTTCTTATCTTGGAAGACCTCAGAGTAAAGACTTGACCTCATGCTTTTGCTTTTTTTTTTTAAACTACATACTTTGATTTTAAAAAAATACCAAATATAATAAAATACCTAAATATAATCTAGAAAACTTCACATCTGAGGAGCATTTTTAAATAAAGTGCCTGGAGTGAAATCCCAGAAGTCCGCCCCAGGAAGTCTGCCGCTCAACACCACGCGCGGTGAAGCCTATGGGATTTGGTCCACTCCCACACCGAAAGACATTGTTTGGTTTAGCTTCATAATTTAAAACAAAATTCCATCTTCAATAGGTTTCAAGGGAGCGCACACAAATTAGTTCCTCAGTGGGAATCCGCTCCACCCACAAAGGGCTATGGGAAAGCAACGACACATCTTGAGGCGTCAGGCCAGAAAGGCAAGAAAACGTTTGCTAAGGCCATCCTCGCTGTGACGATGGAGAAGCGGCCAAAAAGCAACACAAATGGTTAAGAATTTGTATCTTCTAGGGTTCAAAATGCAAGAGACAGTCAGTCCACGTCCTAAGGTACATTCGTTGTGCCCTCAGGTGAGTCAACCGCTAATAATAAACAACAGGGTCACGGTGTTTTTCCACAATTAAGAGAGAGATTTGGGACTTGGCTTCAACAGGAAGACAGACACCCTGAGTGTGCCTATTTCCGCCCCGGAGAAAACTGGCCTGCTGAGCAGATCAGAACTTCCTCAGAAATTCTGAAGGTGGGAGCAAGTATGTTCAAGGTGTCTGTTTCGCTTAGGAAGCCAAATCCCAGATTTATTCACTGAACTGACATGAAAAAACATCCAGCTTAAAAAAAAATACATGACTGTTTGTGGGTTTTAATTAAAAATGTATTTGTTGAATAATATTAGTAACTATTAAATAATAATAAAACAAGGCCGGAGCAAAATGAAAATGAGGGAAGAAATATTTTGGTTCTTGGAAAACACCAAAAATTCTGAAGTTAATTCCCAAGAAAAAAAGAGTTTAATGTTCGACAGTTACATCAACACCAGAGCGCTGAACTCTGGCGCTCAAAACCAGTCCCCTACCAACCACACCTAGCTTTTGAGATGAGTAATATCATTTTTAGATACTTCAGTTTCATTTAAAAGCAACATTTACAAGGAAAATACCAGAAAAAAAATGTCTAAGGCTGGAATGCTGTTACTGAATGTTCTCTGTGACAACCCAGACCCCTCCACCAGCACCGCGCAGCCTCTGGGATACAAAGTCCGGCGACAGCAAGTCTCGGCTCTCATCAGGATCTCCTATTATTGCCACAGGGAAACGATGCAGCTCTGGGACTAAAATCAATATGGCAGCGTCCTCCAAGCTCCTCTATAGAGCTGAGCACTCCCTTCCACCGAGAGCTGCCAGAACCTCCGACCACAGAAGAGAGATGCCAGTTTTACTGGCCTAAGCACAGGGATGAGAACTAGTTACCCCAATGCTGTGTGAATTCTTTCTGCTGGCAAATTCTTATTAAAATATTTGTCAAACTGTGCCATTAAGTTTCCTTTATCACAGAACAGTATAAAAATGGATATTCTATTTATCAGTCTGACTGCACCAGTGGTTTAAGTTTCCTAGTGCAGTAAGAAGAGTTTAATAATTTGCATATCATTGTGATTAATTTTAGTCTTGAAGAATTAGTGTCTTATGTAACTGCAGTTTCTTCATTGAAGCATTTTCCAGATATTGAGAAGGGAAATAATACTAAAGCCTGAGCATTCTGGTAGGGAAAAACTATGCCAAAATATTTTGTTTGGTAACCTTATTTCCAGAGATGGCAAGAATCCAGAGCTGAATTAAACCCAGGGAGGCTGAGAGCACACCACCTTCAAAAAGAAAAATATTTTGAAAAAATAAAGCATTGCTGTTCCAGTCACACAATCTTGACAGCACACATATTAGTTAAAATCTCAAATAAAAAAGTACCTTGCCCAGGATCAATAAGCAGCACACACCTACTGGCAACCCAGGCTGCCATCATCTGTGAACAGTTCACAGCACAGAGCTCCACCAGCAGCCAAAGGACTCTGCACTTGCCTTTCTGCGATTGTTATCACAGAGAAACTCTATTACCCCACACAAAAGAATTAGAGGGTTATTAAGGTCTATACTAAGCCAAAGTACAAATACCGGGTAGGGCCTGACATCCATTCTTTCCTTATTTCTTTGCGCTATTCCTTCCCCCCCTTCTCAGGTCCATATTCATTTCAGAATGGGCATTAGAATAAAATACACATTCTATATTATATTTCAGGTTGGTCCATACATGTCAGTTCTATTACAGCAGAAATACTTCTTTTATACTCACTTTCAACAACAAAAAAATCATTGCTGATGTGTCTTCCACAAATAACGAATGCATAAGGTATTTATAATCAACATTAGTAATTATAAAAAGCCATTATCTTCCTTAGGGGCACAGATTAATCCCATTCTATTTTGCCATATGTAATCTTAAACCACAGGCTACACTACTCCTTTAAGCAATAAATTCAGTGCAGGCAACTAAAAATATTAAATAATTCTTGAATATTTTCTCCACATCCAAAGAGAACAGAGAATTTTCAAGGCACACTTCTGGCAACTTACTTAAAAATAAAAACAACCCACATGAGAACAATAGTATAGGAGCCAAAGCGCATAAAAACCCCCAAACTGGTCCTGTTACAGCCAAAGGAGGCTGCGGGAGAGGAGCCATTTTAGGAGCTCTAATTCTTTTGCACGAGAACACAACAACCACTTTCAGAATCCATCCAACTTGCAGCCAGTTCCCCCTGCCATGTGCATTATTTGCAGCACTCTCATCCTCCCAGAGCTAGAAAACACCAGGAAAACAATAATCCATCTGTACCTCCTACAAGAAAGACTTCATCGGCCCATCAAATGGGCATCTACTTGCACCATTTTGCCTTCTTGTTAAACAATAGAAAAATAACATCTATCCAGCTTCGATCTTCTAATATACTACTGACATACTGTCCTGGGCAAGAGGCAGCAAGCATTAGTGCCACTCTCAGTCCCACCGAGCACCTGCAGTCACGGTCTGCAAGAGCCAAAAAGAACATTTGTGGGAAGTTGTTCTGTACCTCTCAAAAGAAAAGGCTAAAGAACAATTAACAATGGTTATTCACCAGAAAGTACACAGAAGCAACCCATACCGACACCAACCAATCTTACAAGCACAACAGCAAGTAAATTCACCTTCCCCTCAGTGCTCCAGAAGGACACGCGTGCATCCGTTGGCCTTAACGTAGGAACAAACCCATCTTCGTCCTTAGAACTTTGAAAAGGGAGACTGAAATGCTGAGATCCCTGAGGATAAGCACTTCCTCAGGCAAACTCCACCAAAAAAAAAAAACACCAAACCCCACACAATTCCCTAGAAATACGCAATTAATACATCGTTGCCCTTTTCTAACAGAGTGCTTTCCCAGGGAAACTCATCTGCTCTCTAGAAAAAGAGAGCTCTGGCGTAGTCCTGTGGCTGGGAGAGCACCTGCCCCTGAAGATTCTGCATATCTCTCTAATCCTCCTATTTCTACATTATGACCAGCCTCAAATTACATTTCTTGCTCTCTCACCCCTTCCCATACACCAAACATTGTCCCTTCAAGCCATCTTCCATGCTAAGCATTACCTTTTCTGATATGCACACAGTTCTGTTACCTATTCCAATGGAAAAAAATACTTCGTCTGTAATTCCTCCCAGTACAGAAACAAATAATCTTTCCTTCACAAAAACCTGCAGGGAAAGCCTAGCTTTTTCCTGCACAGGTAAATACCATCTTGAGAGAAGAGCTGTCTTTGTCTTTTCCAGCACAGTAACAAACTACTCACTCCCAGTACCCTGACCTCAACCTCCTGAGGTGCCTTTCTGCCACATGCACAGGGTGAAGACAGCCCTCCATCACCTGCCGTGGCCAAACCAACGACGGCGTCCTGCCC
>NW_010415673.1:64498-64726 GCF_000710305.1 Buceros rhinoceros silvestris
AAGCACCATCCCTCTTTTCCTCTCCTCCCGCGGTCCTCCCTTCCCAGGGCGGGGAGGCCATTCCCGTCCCACCGCGGGGGCTGAGAAGCCCCTTCCTTGGCAGCAGCGCGTTCCCTGAAGCATCATCCCCCACCTCGGGTGCGCTGGGGAGCCGCCCTTGCTCCACATTAAGAACATTTACAGGCTAAAAACCGCCTGCGATGTCCCCTTCCTCCTCGCAGGGCCTCC
>NW_010415674.1:0-18827 GCF_000710305.1 Buceros rhinoceros silvestris
TTCTGCTGCTGAGGTTTGCTTGCTTCTCCAGAGCTGTGACCTCTCTCGGCCAGACCTGATTTAAACACTTCACTGAGCAAACAGAACGAAAGAACACTTAAAGATCCAACCCCCTTTTTTCCCCCCTGCCAACTCTGCCTTTTTCTCCTGACAGACGTGATGTCGGGTTTTTCAAGAGCTTCTTGCTAGAGATGGGCAATATTACGCGGGTGCCTGTTGGGCGTCATACCCTTTCTTAACAGGTTCCTCAGCCCCCCAGCCCTGTTATTAATCCATGGCAGAAAAGGCAGAACGCGTGACTACAAATGAGATACTCAGGAAAAATGACTCTAGAATGCTAAAGTAGTAAAATAGCGTTACGATATCTCACAGCAGATGCTTGAAAGTCATCCTAGGAATTGATATTCAGAATTTTCGCAGATTTTAATATTATTCTCTTACTTCTTGTGAGCTCGGTGTCTATTTGTTGACAGAAAAATGTGGTTTTGCTAAGGCAGGTGGGAAGCTGGAAAAGCCGGACAGCCGGTGCAGCTATCGTTCCGAATGCCAGCAGTGCCTGATGGAGAGGGAGAAATAGAGTGATTGCGGTGTGTGGAGCACATGGAAGAGCAAATGCTGCCATCACAGCAGTCTCTGCGAGCTCAGCCATGCTGTGAATTTCACAAATAAAATGCAGATCCAGAGTTCATTTTTTACCTCATTAATGAGAATTTTCCCTTTGAAACCACAAACTAAATAGCAGCGGAACATCCAGAGCCTTGCTCTTGTGCTGTCTGTTGGTTTTTACAGCTAATGAAAGCAATCATGCATTACACTCAACTTTTTTTCCCCTTCCGAGGTGACACGTGGCTGCACGTGGTGCCTTGTACAGCTGAAAGGCAAGATCTGGCTGTTCTGATTCAACATGCTCGAAAGAGAATCAGAATTATACTGGAAACTAGACATACCACGGCAGAAAGCGTGGTCTTCCTGAACCGTCCTGCCCAGCTGGGAAACACCAACCTCCCTGTCATGACTGGGCTGAGCCTTGTCTGCCGGCGCTTTCCTCCGCTTCTCAGGAGGACCACGCTCGACGTCTCCAAACAGCCCTGGGCGCCGCGCTGTGACTGCCGGTCCCCTGACCTCAGTACGGAGCCGTAGCAGAAGAAATGGTAGCGGAAGCCCTCCGTTCCCTGAAGGCAGGCGCAGAACAGCCCTGCCCGTAGCGCCCCTGCCCGTTGCACAGCCAGTCCCAAGCGGGAGCTACGTGCTAATCTGTGGGCTACTGCTGTGTGTGTTTGTTTGTTTATTTAATCAGACTGGAAAGAATAATTTTCTGGTTTTAGCTAAAACGACACATCTCAGGATGATTCCTGTCTTCAGAAGAGCTGATCTGGGAGATATTTGTTCACAGACAACATGTGAGAGACAAAAGCAGAGAGACTGTGGAATTACACTAGAAACTAGACCTGCCATGGCAGAAAATGTGGTCGTCTTGGAAGATCCTCCATGGTGGGGGAGGTTCCTAACACTGCTCTCATGAAAAGCCTCCAGCAATGTGTTTGTAACTCGTTGAACCTGGCCGGCAAAGAGACAGACTAAAAAAGAGTATTAACCATGCCCAAGGCGGGTTAGAGGGACCAGCGTAATGCTCCTGCGTGTCGCTGCCGTCGTGATGAGGGGTGGGAGCAAGAGGGTAGCCCGGTTTTGTCTCCCATGAAGCAGAGCATTTGCAGGACAGTGCAAAAGAAGCTTCAGGGCAATGACAGCCCAGCCCTTCTTGTCCTAGGGAAATCCAGGCCTTCGTATAACCAGTGACAAACCTCATGGGGTCGATGCGGACATCTGGACTAATGTCCTTTTGCGTGATGTGGCTCATCAGTCAGCCTCACCTCCTCTGTTAACGGGGAGAAATAAGCTCATTGCATCTCTCCGGTTTTATCCGCGCCCTGAGTCGCCTGGGCTAGGATGGCTCTCAGCTGCCTGCTGCCTACGTCACCTATCCAGGCTTCCCGAGGAATCGGGGAAGAAAGACAGGCACCCGCTCCCTTAGACGCTTGTGGAACCCTCCTGCAGAGATGTCAGAGAGGACTTCTTCTCGTGGGCTATCCAGGAAAGCCAGGTGGTTCCCAACCCTCCATTTGAGCTCAGCTGGCTGCGAGGAAGCGTACGCTGAGGGCTGAGAGCACCGTCTGCAGCAGTGACAGGAGAAAGAGCCTTGTACAGATTTGGGGGGCGCTGAAACCGAGTGCAGCGACCTTCACCAGCTTGTATAGCTGGTTCCGGTTCCCACACCCTCCTTCTTAATGCAGGTGATGTAGAGCCCAGAATTTCTTTTTTATGAATCAATTTTATATTTTAAAGGCACCGAAATCAATTTTATATTTGAGGCACTGAAAACATGTAGATTATGAGCAGTTCAGGTATTTACTGTTAAGACTGAATAATATTTACATTGATATGTATGATATGTGCACATATAATATGCATATAAGCTGTAGATTATATGCATATATTATAAAGATGCGCTGTGCACTACATTTGATACTGAAAAGAAAATGTGGATCGGTGTCCTGTGTGGAAAACATCGTCCCAGCCTCTCCTCACTTTCCTCTGCAGTTCATTAATGCAATGCAGTTCATGAAGTGTTTCGATCATTTTCCTACAGGATGGCTTTAACCTGGGAAAAAATTCTGCTCTTGTGGTCAGCCACAGACGTTGAAGGGAGTCTTTACGAGCAGGCAACCTGCAGTGCTGCACAGCGGCTGTGAAACATCCCCGGTAGTTCTGGTTCCTCAAATAACTCAGGTTCTTCAGGAAGAGATTCAGCTTTGTTTTGAAGATTGTGAGGTGCAAAGAATTGTTCTCAGAAGTTAACCCTTGACTTCTAACCAGAGTTTTACTCCTAGTTAGCAAATTCCTTGAAGCTTCCTATGGTGGTACCAAACTCTAGCGTTGGCTTTGATTAGAGCCACATCAAATATCTGCGTTGCACGTGAACTTTGCTCCGCCTCGCCTTCTGCTGCGACATCAGTGTACAATAAATGTTCATAAAAACCATATTCCAGTTTTGATCAGTATTGGTCTCCCGTAAAAGCCACTGAAATTTGTGATTTAAATGTAAAAACAGCTTAATAGTGACCGTTTGGGCTGAACATCTCCTTTAGACTTGGAATAAATGAAACTTAGAGGATATTTGCAGGTATGAAGGTAGAAGGAAAAACTCACGCGAGTCCTTACGAATCAAGAGAGAAGTTTTGCTCTTTAGCTTGAAAGCGAATTCTTCTGTGATAGGGAAACTTCCCATCCCCAAGCAGACCCGAGTTGCAGGTGGGTTGGCTGACAGCCGCGAAAGCCCTTTCGGCGGAGGCGCCCTCGGTCCCCGCTGCCGCAGCCGGGCCGGGAGGTGGCAGGCGAGCTTCGTGGCAGGAGGCAAGCGTGTGCCAGGGACCGGGCTCTGGCGGGCACAACAAAACCATCCGCAGGCAGGACTAGAAGCGTTAACATTATTTTCCTTATCCTCGTCATGTTTAAACTGCACGATAACAAAGGTAACAAAAGCTGCAGTAATTCACGGCTGCGCGTGTACAGGGGGAGGGAAGAGGCGCTCGGGGAGCGCCCCCCGACCCCACTGGCATCCCTCCTGTGGACATGCTCCTGGGTGATGCAACACGGTACCAGTCTGGCATCTGTGCTGGCCCGCATTCAGCGTCCGGCTCTGCAACAGCAGTTCTGGGAAAGCCACGGAAGAATCCCACAGAAATACCGAACAGCATCTCCCAGGCTCCACGCTCACACCTGGCAGATAGGTCTTCTTGCCTTATGAGTCTGCAGAGAATTATAATCTGCTGTTAATTCCTTGCTTTGCTCCATTACTGTTTCCTTTTTCCCTTCCGTAAGTTCAGCATGGGGAGGGGCAGGGATAAGTGTGCAATGGATTCAGGTAGATCCAGGCACCACTTTTCAGTCCGACACTTTCCCCTCTCAGCCGTCAAAGACTGGCAGCTCCTGAATCCTCTCCAGAACTGCAAGCAGTTCTTTCATTTCCGTAGATTTCTGCCTGTCATTCCAGCCATTGGAAACTGCCTACAGCCCTTAGCTGATGGAGCCATTCCTGAGATGGACAGAAGTGCAGCTTTAGGAAAGCAAAGCACTTGCTCCCCAGCAGGGGCTGAACATTCAGGTTGTACCAAGCTCCCATGCACTGTCCTGGCATTTCCCCGTGTGGAAATACTCTGTGTTCATAGAGAGGCCTCAGCTGCAGACATGCACACACCACTTAGAGCAAAATGTCATGATGCTCATCACGCCTCTGAATTTACGGGAGATCATCTCATAGTTTGGGATCAGGACTGAATGATCTGTAACTCTCTAGACCAAGGAGCTTTGCCACAGTTGTAAGATGCTCCACCCCACTGGAGAGCTGGCAGTGATTTCCACTGGTCGGCTTTAGCTGATCCTCCAGCTACCCTGGGCACGGGTCACTGGGTCCCTCAAAGGTCAGGACAGAGGTCTTGAATGTAATTACATTTTGTAATGGAAGCTGGTGCAGGGAGCAAAGGACGGGGTTGTGAAGAGGTGGGGTGATGTTACAGACGTTTGTCAAAGCTTTTAGAGCCAGACACGTTGTATTGCTGTAACCCACTGAAATGTCGTAGGTGTGTGAATAACTGAAGCCGAGTCATTGTTCTCCAGGACAGAACGAGCCTCTGGTGTCAACAAGGTGGTAACAGTAACGCTGAGTCAGCTCTGTGAGAAGTCGCTGGTAGTGAGGATCCAAGAGTGATGGATTGAGGATGGGATTAACTGTGGATGTGCATTTCCAACAGGATATTCAAAGGCTCAAAATGTTTCCCGTTGCCGCAGACTGTCTTGGAGGGTGGTACTGCAGGCTTCAGTCTGCATTTCAGCTGGGACCTGCACGCATTAAGCCACGGTGGTGACCGCGCACGATGGCACAGAGCGTGCTGTCCGAGTATTGCTAACACCTGCACTGGAATCACTGGACCAGGTCACCCAGGGGCTGCTTTCACCCACAGCCCAGAGAACAGATGTCCTGTAGAAAGCTCAGTTCTCTGTCATTGCTCAGGGTGGGCTGAAACATTAATGCTGTCTGAAACCTCCAGTCTACAACCAGTTTGCTTGCAGGTGAGCTAAAGAGCAGGGGAGGATCTTCGGGAGAGAAGACTGAAACAAATAAAATAGAAGATACCACCATGAGGGCAGAGGGGTTTTCCCTGGATTTTCATTATGGCAAGGACTCCTGTTAACCCCTGACTGCCGTAGGCATATCCCGAGCAGCCAGGATTGTCGTTACACGGAACGGAACGGGTGCTTTACATGTTTCAGTACTCAAAAGTATCTGGGGAAAGGGTACAGGAATAACAGATTTGTTTCACTTATTTGAAAATACTTCAGCCTTACAAGAAGTTTCAAATATTCCTCCAAAGGATGGGGTTACATATGAGGCGGAGGAGGAAGGCATAACCCCTCGTCCCCATGACTTCATGTAAGATAAGCCTTATTTCCTTTGGTTAAAAGCACTGCAGCCTACAAACCAAAACATATAATAGAGCAGTTGATTTTTTGAGGAAAAAATGTCCAGCAGTGATTACATTTTCTGCATCACCTTTGAGGTCAGGGAAAAAAACAGGATGACATAATGCGCACTGAAGGATTATTCAGTTAGGTTACAGAAAGCTTTCTACCTCCAAAGGCAGCTCAGCACAGAGATGAGCTTCCCAGAGTGGAAATCCTGCCATTGACGGGTTTTGCAACAGCAGGGTGGAGAAATAGCTAAAAGGAATACTCTTGATGCTTTTTACCCTAGTGTGGCGAGAGTACGGACAGTTGTTATTCATGTCAAATAACGCAGCACTTTGGTATTTCCCATAGTAGCGGGTGGGGAAGGACTGAACCCAAATTGCTGTGAATACTTCCTTTAACAGCTCGCATCAGGGTATTGACTGGACATTCATAATTAATATCTACAGAGAAAATGATGGAGTGCCTCTAACGTTTGTGTTATGCCACCATGACGTGTTCTGCTCTGCTCTGCTCTGCTCTGCTCTGTTCTGCTACTCAGCATTGTTTCACGGTACATTGGACTGGAAAAGATAGCATGCGGGAAAAAAATTCTGGAAGGGAAATATGTTTCCCTTCTACTGGCTGGGCAGTTCCTCCGTCCAGCTCAGTGTTCCCACACAAGCCCTGTGCCAGCACTGCTTTTGAGGACATGGTCCTGGAATTGCACCCTCAGTTTTCCCCAGATACCAACTATAGGAAATGTATTTATCTGGCATGACGATTCTTACAAAAAGATTTTTAGCTGCACTGTCAGCAAAACTTATGCCATGTTCTCCTTTCTGAGACCCAAATCCTTGGTCCCTACCCGGAGTCTTGTTAAAACCAGGGTTCACCCCCTACTGCTCAGTGCAGTGAGAAATCTCTTCAAAGCTGTGATGGACGATTCCAGGAGCAGCTTTGTCTCCTGAATGCCCCCTCCTACGTTTCCCAGGTATTTTTGCCAGGGCCAGGGTGTCTGTAGTGCTGCTGTATGAGTCGTGCTCTCTCTGGTCAACCACCTCTGAAATCCTTCCGGACAGGAGATGGAGTGGGGTGCTCGCACTGGCTTTAGCAGGATTTGGGTGAGGCCACCTGGATAAACTCTCTTGATCTGTTTGAACTGATGGACTTCCGTGCTGCTGGTGAAACGGGTGGTGCTTGGTTTGATCTCCTGGCAACACGGTTGGTGGCCTCCCTTTATCCCAGCACGGAGCTCGGGTGACTATATAATGAACCAGATTATGGATGGAGCATTCCTCCCACCTGCCCCCTCCAGCCCCGCTCGGATGAGTTCCCTGACCCGGATTATCACTTGAACACACGACTGCAGCTGCTGGCCTGAGGAAGAGGGTGGGATCGTGCACAAGAAGCAGGGATAAGGACGGATCCACCTCGCTGAGCATTGGGGACATCCTCTGAGAACTTGATTATGCTGGTTTTCATCATAGGTGTCCCCAGACCTTGCAGTTCACATATGGTAAAGATCGTGACTACAGAAGCTAACAGCTTCAGTAGTTTTTCCATTATCTTTTTTTAACTGGCAGGAATATTTCTTCAGAGTCAGGGTTGGACTTTTTAATGAAAGCGAAATACTGAAATAAAACAACCAGCCCTGAGAACCCCCTTTAGGTGAGGCTCTTCACAGGAAAAAAAAGCATCATGGGGTCTGGCTGGCTCATACTCTTAACCATGTTGGTGACTGTGGCAGGAGGGGAGGAAAGCCATGGAAAGAGCTTGGATTCATTAGACCTCAGAGTAATGCGTCTCACTATCGAGGACGGGGGGGCCCATCCCATTATTATTCTCTCTCATTGCTGCGGATATTTTTATCATTTTGTTTTTTTTTTTTTTCAGAAGCCAGTTTAAAAACAGAAACTGTCATGACTGGATTGTTTTTCTTCTTGTGTGGGAAGATAACATCTGTAAACATTATAAATGTGCCACTGACAAAATGATTCACAGGCATGTGTGTTTGTGTGTGTATGTGTATGAACTTTGCATATTCCAAAGCCAAATTAGTCTCTAGAAAACACAAAATAATTGCAGCCATTGCCCAAAGTCTCACACACGGACCACCGACAGTGCTGGAATTGTTTCTTCATTGTTCAGCATTCTTAAAGGCATTCTGAAGCTCCCGTTACTGCTCCTGCCAAGTTACGTTGCCAAATTTAATCCATATTCCATTTCTGTCAAGACTTTTTTCTCTGCAACCAGCAAAATCTACTGTTTCTATCTTTTCCTCTTTCAGACTGTGTGATGGGAATACACATCCAGATTTTATATCATGGAATAACGCTTGGCCATAAGGCCGAGGCATGTCATTAACAACAGTAATCTATCGAATTTCTGCCCCGCTGGTACTGTGGCACGCACCCACTGTCTGCAAACAGCACGTTCAGCTCGTTTCGGCTGGAAGGTGCCTGGGGGTGATGCTGCTGTAGGCAGCCGAAATGGACTGAACTGAGGGGTAGGATTTGCAGCTCTTTTATTTGAAACCAAGCCCCGGGCGACTCTGTGTCTCTGACATAAACGTGACAGCGGCAGGCACCAAGCATTACTGAAGCGAGACATAAATACTTGCTCAAGAGAAGCTGCTTTTCTTACCTGAGGTAGTTCTGAGCCCTCAGTGCTGTCTGGTGGGAACGCCGCAGCTTTCCTCAGATTCCTGTTTTCTGATGAATCTCCTGCTACAGGTCGTCCTTCTCTTGCGCTCTTCAGCCTTTACTGACCTCCGTCCCGGTCGTCCCGCCAGTCACTAGCAAATCTTAGCAGCTCAGTTAAAGGACGAAATCAAAAATATACACGCCATACATGTATAAAATAATCAGATTTGAAAGCATTTTCCTTTGTAGCTCCCATGTCTCCTAACATAACTATACTTTTAAGACAGATCGTGTGAAGTGCATCTCTCTGTGAAATCCAGGACGCTCACTGTGAGCTCCCTAACGGCTACAGCAGCCAGTGGAATGGGGGCATTACAGGTCGTATAAACCTGGCCAGGATAACAGTGTTCACCAATGACACACAGAGATGTTCCTGGCTTGGACCCGGGGGATTAAAGAGCACGAGCTGATTATGCTAATTTTCTTCATCTCTTAATGTCTTAACCTCACTGAAGGTGAAAGAAACATTCCCGGTGGTTTATGTGGAGACGTATTTCAGCTTTCATTCCCCAGAAAGATGTCTGCTTTACATGGCAAGTACAGTATCTGCACATGCAAAGTACAAATTTGTTCTCTGTTTAGCCAGACATTTGGTGTGCAGGAGCCCAACAGTAAATGTCATGTTACACGGAGCTGGTTTTGCCTCTCACCAACCACTGCTACGCAGCTTAACGCTGGAACTTTCCAGCTCCAAATACCTGGCAGCTTTTGACCATTATGTTAGAGATGCAAAGCGAGTCATTTCTCTCCTTGCCTCTGCACAGTTTCTCAGTCAGGATCTTTTCAAACTCATCTAGTTTTCACATTATTTCAGCAATTAGCCCTATGAAACCGCCTGTTCTCACTCCTCTGTCCCTGAAAAGTAATATTGCACCAGACAGGTCCATTAAGTTCCCGTTCTGGGACACATTATCGCCTCTGCTGCCGTGTACACAGAGAGGTGGTTGGAGCAAGGACCAGTTTGCCGTTTGCTAAATGTCCCCCTCTTCGACATGTTCTTAGACATCATTAGAGGTGATAAATAAGGTAGTGACATAAGCTGAACCGTAACCAGGAAGAGAAAGCAAGCCTCCTGCCTTAGCTATTCGCTGCTTCTCACCATCCTCTTTCATCTTCCCTGATGCGAAGATTAAAGCAAGCAAGCAGGCAGTTACAGCCGGAGGTGGAGCCAGCATATTTTTAGGACTCATTTATCTCATCATGGGCTATTGAAAGGGATTGCTGAGCCTCTCCTAATCGTTTAAAGAAGACACGCTCCCAGAGCTGAGTGCAACATCTTGGTCCCTTGAATTAACGAGAATTTGGCAACTGCCTTCAGTGGGGCAGGATTTTGTAGAAAGTCTCCTTCCATTCCTACCACTTGTTTGTCTGCTGGAGCCAGTTCCCGGCAGGGCGCTTCTCCTGAGCGCATCCTGCCAGTTCAGGATCTGTAAAACTGAATGTCCGTGGCAAGGGCTGAGAAAACGGCTTTCTTCTTTGCCCACAGGGGTGTCCTACGATCAAGCAGGAACTAAGGTTAAGGTTCTCGTTTTTACATATAACCAAAATTCCTCTTCTGGGTTTGAATTCAGCTGAGCTGCTGATGAATCCTGCCGTAACACCAAAAACTAAGGTCGAACAGCTGCATTTTAATGGGATCTCTCTGATTCTGATGAGAGTCCACAGGAACATTTGGCAGTGACAGTCCAATATATTCCGGGGCAAGGAAATTTAGAGAACAGCAAGTTTGAATCCACCACACAGCAGAAAAAATAAGCTTCTGAGTTTCATAATTATTAATCAAATCTGCATAAAGGTATATAACTCCTTTCAGCCCACTATACACAGTAAAGCGATTTTCTGAAAATTAAGAGTGTTTGAAGACAGTTAATGGTAAAGGTGCCATGAACCTTCACAGGAAAAATATTGACAGTAGGTTTCACTCCCCCTCACCATCTTCCCTCCTCCAGAACTAGCAGAAATAAAATGAAATGTCGAGCACTACATCAAAATAATTCAAGGGTGATTTGCTGTTCCTAAAATATATGTAGCCACATAAAGCACCAATTTAAATATTATTGCTGGCACATGTCTGGCTGACAATGCACTCAAGCCAAAAGACACTTCCAAATCCAGCTGTTCCTCTTGATGCTGCAGGCCAAAAGCACGAGGGAAGAGGGACATCAGAGAAAGGCCCTGGTGTGCTGGTGGAGTTTCCTCTTCAAGATTCAATACGACATTGGAACTGTGAGAATGAAAAGACACAAAGGAGCTGGGATAGCTAGTGAATGTAGGAAGAAGGGAAAAGCAAGGTAATGGGGCATCCTGCAGGGCTGTGAAGGTGAGAATGAGAAATTGTGTATTAATGGGGGTGATGCTGAAAGGGGAGTGCTCCAAAAAAGGAATAAACAAATGGCCCCCAGTTTAGAAAGTGTGGGTGGCAGGAAGAACAGTGACACCATTAGTCACAGATAAAAGATGTGAGGGGACAGGTATGTTAGGAAGGATGATGAGTTCAGTCACTACTGCTCTGCGTCTATGCAGTGGCATAAAGCCAGAGAGTGAAAGAATCTTATTATATGTCAAGGAGAAAAAATGGTCTTCATTCATGGACTTCAGAGGCTTCGAAATAAAGAGTTTCCCTATCATTTACAATAGAGTTACATAGCAGGAACAGATGAAACAGGGATAAGGTCACAGAAAAGCAAGTATCAGTAAATATTACATTACAGCATAGCATAGCACAGAATAGATTATTATAGGTGGAGGGAACCAACGATTACCTAGTCCATTGGCCCAACCACCTCAGGGATGACCAAAATCTAAAGCATGTTGTTAAGGGCATTGCCCAAATTCTTGGGGCATTGATCACCTCTCTAGGAAGCCTGTTCCAGTGTTTGACCACGTTCCCAGTAAAAAAAAGTTTCCTAATGTCCTGTCTGAACCTCTCCTAATGCAGCTTTGAACCATTCCCAAGCGTCCTATTGCTGGATCCCAGGGAGAAGAGATCAGCACCTCCTGGAGTTTAACCCCCGCCTCAGTAAAGAAATGCTTCCTAACGTCCAGTCTAAACCTCCCCTTGAACCATTCCCATGCATCCTGTCACTGATACCAGGAAAAGGGTTCAGCACCTCCCTGTCCCCTTCCCCTCCGCAGGAAGCTGTAGAGAGCCATGAGGTCACCCTTCAGCCTCCTTTTCTCCACCCTAGTCAAACCCAAAGATTCCCATGCATCCTGTCACTGATACCAGGAAAAGGGTTCAGCACCTCCCTGTCCCCTTCCCCTCCGCAGGAAGCTGTAGAGAGCCATGAGGTCACCCTTCAGCCTCCTTTTCTCCAACCTAGTCAAACCCAAAGTCCTCAACTGCTGCTCACAGGACATTCCTTCCAGCCCTTTCACCAGTTTGCTGCCCTCCTCTGGACCCATTCAAGGACCTTCACATCCTTCTTAAATTGTGGGCCCCAGAACCCCACCCAGTACTCAAGGCGGGGCCGCACCAACGCTGAACACAGCAGGGCAGTCACCTCCTGACTGGCTGGTTACGCCGTGTTCGAGGCACTGCGGGATGTGCTTTGCCCTCTTGGCTGCCCGAGCACGCTGCTGACTCCTGTGGAGCTGCCGTCAGCCAGCGCCCCCAGATCCCATCTGCAGGGCTGCTCTCCAGCCACTCCTCTCCCAATTTATACCTGTGCCCATCCCAGGTGCAGAATCCAGCTTCTGGACTTCCCAGATTTCATCCCATTATAATTATGCTGTGCTGTGCTATGCTGTGCTGTGCTATGCCAATACAGTTTTGCTGCGGGATGGCACCGAATGAAAAGCTCAGCTGAAAAGAGCTAGACATTTGTGTGGATGAGGATTTGGCTGTAGATACGCATATGGAAGATGGGCATGAACCTTTATGTTTCAGGAAACGAGGAAGCCCTCCAAGGCACGTGGTTAAGACATTGGACCTTTTCATGTTGTTGCCTAATGTCTTTCTCACTGATGACAATCAGACACGGGACAAAATAATGAAGTATTTAACTGGTATGGCCTAATTTGGTATGATATAATTCTCTTGAGATCTAGAAACAAGTTTGTAAATTCATGTAACTGATTTTTCATTGAAATAACTTCTATTTTTGCAGGTTTATCAAGTAATACAAACTTTCAAGTTTGCTATTTGGACTTCGTGAAGAGTGAGGTGGTTTAGTGGCCAAATGTAGCTCTAATTAGAAATTGAAGAGAAACGCCGAGACCGGCCAGTTTGGAAATGAAATGTCACAGACAGTTCATTGTCCCTGAGCTTGTGACTCGTCAGCTGGAGTGAAATGCCAATATGGGTATGCAGGAGCATTTGCTCCCCGTAAAACAATGTCATTTTCTCCAACGTCTCTGGAGGAAATGATCTTCAGAGCTTTGTGGTCTACAAATCACCATTACATGACTACACATAAAAACCCCAGTGGAAAAAGAGCAGATGTTCCTTCTCTCCCAAATGTCCCTCATGTTTATCATAGGCATAACAAACGTCAGGTAAAGAAGGAGATTTTTTAAAGTAACTGGGGAAAAGAAGAAGACAGGAATTTCCAAACTTTCTCCCAGCAAAAGGCTTGAAGGCCGGGTTGTGAGTGTCACCGTATGGTGTGTCCTACCCGTTTTCTTGTGTTGTCTCTAAACAAGTAATTTCTTTGGAGAGGGCTGGCAGTTTTCAGCAGTCGTTCTTCCCTCCTGAAGAATACTTACAGAAGCTGCTGCTCCTTTCCCTGTACGTGTCCTACGCTCGATGGGATGGATTTTGGATACTCCACAATGGAAACCATAACAAGCCTAAAAATGAAAGGAATTATTAAAACGCATTCCTTTCTGTCACCCCTTTTCCCAAAGCTCTGCCTCTCCTTGCTAAGCTCTGCTTGCAAGAGCTACCCTTAACCGCCTCTGGAAGGAGCTGCGCTTTAACCTGGCCACAGTTTCGAGGCAAGCCCCCCGACTTCAGAGCTAAATTTGCTCCAGGATTCTGAGTAACCGGCAAAGAGGTAGAGTTCACACTGCTCATGAGACCACAGGAACTTCTGCATGGCTGGAACGAATCTGGCCCTCTTTAAGAAGGGAAGATTTCACTTACGTTACTTGATCATTGTCTTGGGAAGTATTTTAATTGGCAAATATATAAACAGATAAAAGAAGATGTGCATAGTGTATCAATATTCATTACTAACCTAAATAGTTTTTATTGATGCATAGTACCAAGCACACTTAAATAAATGGGAATACTTTGAAATCTACCCCAAACACAGAATCACAGAATCATCTGGTTGGAGAAGACGTCTAAGATCATCGAGTCCAACTGTTCCCCCTGCACTGCCAGGGTCCCTAAACCATGTCCCTCAGCACCACACCCACACGGCTGTGAAACCCCTCCAGGGATGGGGACTCCACCACCTCCCTGGGCAGCCTGTGCCAGTGCTGCACAACCCTCTCTGTGAAGAAGTTCTTCCTGATATCCAACCTAGATCTTCCCGGCACAACTTAAGTCCATTTCCTCTTGTCCTCTCACTTGTCACATGGGAGAAGAGACCAACCCCCACGTCACTACAATGTCCTTTCAGGTAGTTGTAGTGATAAGCCTCCTTTTACATTCTCTCTGTTTGTTACTTGGGAGAGGTGGTGGCCTCCAGCAGACTCCAGCAGTTGTAGGACTACGGCGAAGCAGAGTCTTCAGGGCAGATGTAATTGCTGCTAGCAGTTCCTAAAAACCCACCGCACACTGGGGAGATGCTTTCTCAATGTCGAACTCAGCTGAAGCTGTTGTGCAGACAAAGCTTTAGGTGCCTTGGAGTTTTTTAACTGATTTTTTTAAAAGCCAGTTTTAGAAGGCTTTAAAGCCAGTTCAGGCTGCTTGGAACATGACCCACGGTGGGACTTCAACAGCTTTAAAAGATTAGCTGAAATCTTTTCAAACCTGGCTCAAATTTTTCATACTATAGTAGATTTTCCAGGTAAGGTCTATCATTTCTTCTGATCCTGCACATCAGTCCCCGGTGTTTGATCAGGCAATGGGACATGTGACTTTGCACGCCCATGGCAGGGCTGTCCGTCTGTCCAGGAGGTCCGAGCCTGGGCTGTACTCCTGTGTGTCAGACTACACAACAAGGTAAGCCTGCAGCATCAACTGTGATGGAAATCGACAGCTGAGGGCTGTGGCTTCTGGAAGGGCTCCTTGGCGTCGGGCACGGCGGGTAGCGACCTGCAGCTGCCGAGCTGGGCGGCTCACCTGTCCCAACACAGAAGCTGCAGCTGGTAAAGAGATCTGAGATGCTGCTGCAAAGAGATCGCAGCACCTAGCAAGTGGGATGGGAAGGCAGGAGCGTGGCTGTGCAGCAAGAACCTGGCCTGGAAGTGCCACAGCAGAGGGTGATGAAAAGGGAATCGGATGAGTAAGTCTCACATGCAGAGCATGGGACTGGGCAGGTCTTAAACCTGCGAGTCACAGTGAAATGCTTTCGCTGCTTGTGCAATAAAGTGGAAGCACCTCCTCTGAGTGAGAATTAGTGCACTGCAGTTTACGTACCTCGAAAGAAGAGTGAAGTGCTACGCAGGTGTGTTACCACAACAGCGAGAGGAAGTTCACCCATGAGCCCTGGGTTGCTGTGTACTCCTACCACCAGCATTCCGTAACGGTGTCGCGCTGAAGGCTAGTGATAGGATAGTCAGTGCCAGACTTCCCTGGCACAAAGCGCTCGGGGACGAAGCGGCCTTACTCCCGCACAACGTCCGCAGCAGCCGCAGCAGTCGTACTTCCGCGGATATTTCAAACCAGTAAGACAAATTAAAGAAATAGTGCTTGTAATTTAATCCTTTCAGATGACGTTGTATTACATTCTCAGGAGTATGTTTGTTCTCCCATACTTCTACCCACAGAATTTTACCTATTTCCTATTAATTCTAGACTTCTGTGTAATCGGATCCTTACACGGTATCTTTCTATGTACCAAACCAGGGTGTTTCCTTTCATTTTACGATTATAAAGGAATCCTACACAGGCTCTTATTTTTCTTTGATTGCCAAATCTGCTGTTGAGCAACCCCCTTCCTGATGACTTGCTGAGAACAAAAATTTTGGTCTGATCTTCCAGAACGAAAGCGAACACGCCCAGAGGTGAAGTGCATACACAAGTGGGATTCCAGACAAGTTATGTAATGCATTTTATACAGCATTTCACATTCTATATGAGAAATGCACATTTCTGGGTGATCCTGGCTGATTGTGTTTCAGTTGCACAGAGCAATTGTAGGAGCTCACGAAGATTTGATTTTTTTCTCAGTTGGATCCTTGGCCCTTAAATTTTCTCTTACAGTAAGATGCTTTTATGGCACAATAGCAGGATAATAGGGCTTTTAAAGAGCGTAGACATCAATTCCCTGAATTGTACAGAGTTTTACATTGTCAAGGTAGTTTAAAGGGGCCTTATAAAAAAAAAACACCCAAGCCTTTGATCTTGTTTTTGCCAAACATTAGCAGTACGCGTGGTAGAAGTTTAATTCCACTGTTTCACTCTTAGATCTGCACTGCAGATCAAATGCACTCATAAATCCATTAAGATGGAAAGTTTAATTATCTAGACAGTTTGGCGGTCTGGCGTAGTTTGTTCAAACACTTCTAGAAACCTGAATTTACCCACCTGATTCAAAATAAACAAGTTGTAAAGTCACAACGGGCACAGGTACTACCAGGTTACTCTGGAAGCACCTCTGAGCTCCAAGGCAGAAGACACATGCACATACCCTAGAGCGGGGATTTTGTGAGCTCTAGTCTCTTTTTTTTTTTTTTTTTTTTTTTTTTTTTTTTTTTTTTTTTTTTTTTTTTTTTTTTTTTTTTGTCCTTTTCTGTAAGTTTCTAGTCATCGTGATTATGATAAAAACCTTGAAAACCTTAAGCAAATGTACTTCACAAGCCCCAAACTCCCAAAGAATAATAATTAAAAAAGGAACATAACCTAAAAGGTGTTTCATAAAGAGGAAGAAGGCACGAGCAGAGGGTGGTTCAGCCCATCACCAGACAGGCCTCTAAGGTAAGTCAAGTGAGTCGCCCTCCGGAGATGTCTGCACCCCTTCCTGCCTGTATTGGGAGCTCACGCACCTACACACAGACACCTACACTGTAGATGCCACCACAGATATCTGAAAAGTGAGAAGTCTCAATCTGAACTGGTTGCTCTAGTCTCTCTTTGTAGTCCACGGAAATCTGAAGCTCAGGCAGTAAAGCCCAGGAGGGAACCTACAGCTCAGCCAGCCAGAGGGGACTGATATAAAACCCACCAGGGTACCAGGGAGTCCAAACGGTACGAGCGTATGTTGCTGATCCAGACCACGTAGGCTTCAGGGAGTAAGAGGTGAACTTCCAAGCGGAAAGCTGAGACGGAAGAAAGAGATGACCCAGCACGCCTGGCAGAGATCAGCGAGGTCTGGGCAATGCCGAAGCACAGCAATAAACCCAAATCGATAGCTTCTTGGGTTACATAGTTGTAAAGAAATCAGGCTGGACAGACTCTGGCTGTCCTTGCTACGGCGAGGCAGTCTGAAATACTGAGGAGCATTGCTGGGGGCAAAGCTTTTTTAACCTAAGATCTTTATCTCTTGTAGTTTGTGTAAGCATATAACGAGACAGTGGAATAAAACAAACAAGCCAAAGTCGAAATATAACTTGAAAATGAACTTGCCATTCATTTTCCTGTTAAAGCACCACTACAAAGTGGATGGTTATGGAGTGTTACGCTGGGCGATAGAAGAGTCATAGCTCCACGGAGCCTACTTACCTTCAGGCACCTAAACGTTTGGCTCTAACGCTGTTGTTTATCGAATACAATTATCTATATAAACACATAAATCCCCATAAAGGCTATTTATTCCCTCTCCATCTGTTTTTTTCTTGTGAAAGCAAAATCTCCTTGAAAAGAATTTATGTATGGCATTACAGTACCTGAGGAAAACAGCTCAATAAATCGACAACCAAGTTTTCAGCTGTTGTAGCACTTTTTATGCCCACGTGCATATACTATACATTTATTCAACCCATATTTGAAAAGAAATTAATTCAAAGAGTCCTCGATGCAGACTTAGAGCAAAAAAAAAGAGTACTGTGATGGCCTACTGCATTGGTAATAAATAGACTCCAGGTTGTTCTGATATTTTTTCCTTTAAAAAAAAAAATCAAGGCAATGAATAATTCAGCCCCCCTCAACAGTAGCAATTCTCTGTCTGAGAGAACATGGCTCACTTTATTCAGCACTACACTCTTCCACAGGTTATCAAGGTGCTGAAAAAATCAAAAGAAATAGAAGCAGTGTTAAAGCAAGATAACTCCTTGGCTTTCCCAAGCGAGAGACAGGCTGGCAGCAAGCATTCCCCCTTACTGTGCAGGACTGTCTGCTGTGTATCCACTCTAACATCTTCTAAACAAATGGTTTAGGAGGCAAGAGAGACCAGAAGCATTGGGTTTGACATTGGTCATGCAGCCTGTGGTCCCTCTGGTTCAAAAATCTCATCTTTGACAGTGATGGATATCTGACCTTTGCATGAATAAAAGGAACCTACAACAGGTAGGTACGGGATAACCGGCTCTCCATAGAAAGTGGCCTGTGACTGAAGTTTGGCTTCAGTCCTGACTCACCATGTTCATTCTCCTTTCCAAGTTCTTCACCTTAAATTTTGATAACCCTTCTGCTAAGTGTCTCACCGTGATCTGACTCTTCTTTAGCTCAGAGCATTTTCTTAAAGAGCTTGCAGGGAAAATAAGAATGAGTTGGACCTTGAGAGACCACAGGGAATGGAGCCAAGACATACTGCCCAAAACCTCAGACTTCGCTACAATGACTATTGCCAGCTTCTTGCCCTTGCCTGTGAGATTAGGAGGAGAATTCTACCTCTTGGCTGCTTGTCCAGGTCTCCTGGATAAGGCTGGGAGGCAAACCAGCTTCTTCTCTTTCTTTATGCAGAAAATATGTTAATACTTAGGACAATTATCACCTAAAATACTAAAACGTAACAGATACCAACTTCTGCAGAGTACCCGCTAACGGTATGCAATAAGGGCAACAGTCACACCTCTCTGAAACAGCTGGATGTCAGCTTCATGGGGTCACTTGGAATTTACTGCCAAGACTTTGCACCTTGCTGCTGGTAACTCTGCTTTATCGGCACAGCCGGTACAGCAAGGGCACTCTCAGGGACTGCCAGCAGCGAACCCTTGGTGACGGTGTATCGGGCTCCGTACCCAGGCAGCCCCTTCTGCCAGTTAAGTTGTTGCTGTTCCCATACAACATGATGACGGTCGGGAACGAGCTCAGGCTGCGACACTGGTCCAGCCATTGCAAAGCAGTGACTTTTGGTCATTACTGACATATTGTGCACTTGCATCTGGTTTTCTGGAGGTGAAGGAGTTTCTCTTCACAAACGATATTTTGTTGCCTCCTCTCATAGTCCAACTTAATTGTAGGTTGAATACATTACTCAAAGCAGTCATAGAGCTACTCATCAGTGTGCAGGCAGAACATGCACATTCACATTCTTTTCTGTGAGTGGTCAGTTTACTAAAAGACTTCTCTACCCTGTAACTCTTATCTTAGGCAGTTCATTTGTTTTCTTATTGTGAAGGGAAAGA
>NW_010415674.1:18920-19197 GCF_000710305.1 Buceros rhinoceros silvestris
AAGAGGAACCAAGATTCTACTTTTTTTTTTCTTTATTCCCCTATATAGAAATTAAGTGGTTATTTAAAAGCAAAACCACCATACCATAAAAATGTGTTAAAAACACCATTTGGTGTGATGCTGGATTTAGCATTTGACAGTCACTTGTGCACCTGGGAGATGACTGTATCTCTGCAGTTATTACGAAGTGCCTTTAGCTCTTTCTTTCCATTGATGAATGAAATATTAGTGTAAACTATCATCAGGATCTTACAGACCACCTGTTTCTGATCCTCTT
>NW_010415674.1:19362-26736 GCF_000710305.1 Buceros rhinoceros silvestris
CTCTTTATTTTAAATAGATATATACATCCTCTATAAGCATTAAATAAATGGAGCATCTTGTATGCAATAGAACTTTCGAAGATCTCACTGGGACAGTGCAAGCATTACGAAATTTAGATAGACAGTAATTAAAAATCCATGGCCACTGTCCTAATGAATGAATCCAGCAGTTAAATCTGCGCAACAGCTCTTTGTCGGGAAAGTTTGAATTGTGGGTTCTGACATAAGACTGAGTATTGGTTTGTTCCTTTAATTTGAGGGGTCATACACATGTGACCCTGTGGAGAAAAGAGTTCGTCCACTGGTTTAGAAGACTCTCAAGCTTCCAGACAATAAGGAGACTAAGAATTTTACAATAAGATGTTGGATTTTTTTGGCAGTTCACGGCTGCTTACTTCCTCTTTGAAAACTCTCTGTTGTGGGGATAGCTGGTACTTTTCCAGCGGCTGAAGGCCACGATGTTATCGCTCTGGCGAGCCGCAAGCCGTGGGATCTGTGAACACCTGCAGAAGACAGGGGCTACTGCTGCTGTGAACCGTTGTCAATAACTGGATGTTTGGGCTAGACTGGCTTGGGAAAGGAAGGAGCAAAACTGCACAAATAAAGATAATACCATCTTGGTTTTAGGCTTGTTAAGAAACATGTTAGGACTTGTCCCTCGGTGGAAAATTACTGCCTTTGGGGCAGAGGGTATATAAGGTTTGCTGTGATATCAATAAAGGTCTTTGCTCGCCGAAACTCTGTCCATTGACTTCCTGACTTTGGACCCGGGATCGTTGGCCAGGACGTGCCTCAATACGCCACACTCTATGTGATGGAATCAGTTAATCGATTGGCATCATAATCTGTGCTCACAGAACTTACTATATGCTGTGACTTTTAAAATGAGTTGAGGCTATGAAATTTTACAATTACAGAGAGCACCCATCGCATCACTATTACTGCGGTATATAATCAAGTTTGCTTTTGTATAACAAGACAGCTTCAAATAGCAGCTTATTTGTCAATAAATGAGTCAATGGAGATTGAAAATCTTTTGCTGGGGACTTCAATATGAGGTACTTAACCTGCCACAGGTACTGAAGGAAACCATGGGAAGATGAAGTCACAAAGTGCTTTCCGGTCAAATCACAAGGAATGGGGAGAAGGATTTTCAGATACACACCCACCCCCGTGAGAAAATTAATTAATTAATTATCATATGCACTATGACTTCAATGCTGAAAAGTGGTAAACAGGAATTTCAGGAAAGGCAAGGAATTTCAGGAAAGAAGACAGCAAAATGCGGCAGCATTTTTTCTAAAACTTGCTAAAACTTCTCTAAAACTTTTCTAAAACTTTTTTCTAAAGATTTACTGGGAGAAAGAAGTATTATGCTGTTGCACTTCTTCAAGGAGCTCAGGTGGCCTACCAGTTTCTACAAGAATCTATCTGTGCTAGGCATGAGGTAGAATAACTTTTACTTAGACCTGGACGTTATTTCATTTTAGTCTTTCTTTTGCTCCGCATCTTCTGCAATTGTTGCTCTGACGCTCGAGCAGCAATTTCACAAAGCAAGGCAAGGAGAAGCCACAGTTCCTCTAAGGAAAACACACTAGGATTTGGGAGTTTGTGCCATGCCTCAGAGCAACCTTCCTGTCGAGCAGAGGAGTTGTCCTGTCAGCCTGACAGGGAGTGTTAGCTGAAGAGGGACTGACCACTGCTGACATGCTGGGGAAGTCATTTGGACGGTGCACGGCTGTTGACGTGGGTATAAGGTATGAACCCCAGACCTACGTGTAGACTCGCCAGAGGCCTAAATCTGAAACACAGCCGTGTTAAAGAGGAGGAAGGTAGAACTGACAAACAATTCGTGTGTTAGAGCTGAAGACAGGTTGCTTGAGGAGGAGTTTAACTCTTGTTGGAGAGAGGAGAAAGGGTTTTGGAGCTGGAGGGCTTCAGCAGAGTTGGCAAGAATGACTTAAACCGGAAAAAGAGGGGACTGGCAAGGAGCAACAGCGGACTGGGTGAAGCATCCAGAGAGCAGCCTCAGGCCCATTTAGAGTGATAGACTGGGGACAGCCGGGCTGAGTATGTTAAAAGCATAACGCGGGTGGAAGACTCAGTGAGAACGTAAAAGAAAGCAAGCAACCAGTGAAGAGGAAAACTCAGGAAAACAGAAAAATCTGCGACGTAAAACTGGCTGAAAACCTCTGGTAAGAGGTAACAAAGCTCTTGTCTGTCTCCTTATTCACCAAATGCGTAATGAGGCTGAACAACTGCCTGGGCTGCCCTTTCAGTGGCATTTAACTCTTATCTTCTGTCACTAATTAGTTCAGTTCAATAGAGGTAAACAGGATCAAGGGGCAAAACCATTAATGCTGACAGAAATGTTTTGTATAGTATAAGGAAGCGGCTACTTCAGTCACAGCAAAAAATTATCCAGATGGGGTCACTATAGGTCATTCCATCCATTTTACACCACAAAGTGGTGAGTATCTCCAAGGTCCTAATCCAGCCCCTCGGTAATGCTTTATCTTTTTTCCATGCTTCAAAGGAAAGGTAATGGTACAACATCCTCTGCACAATGCACGACCCCAGTGCTCAGGGGCCAGAGGAAGGTGGTGGGCAAAGCATCTGTATGTTCGCCTGACTTCAGAGCTGTGCAGGGGCTGCTGGGTCCTCACGGCAGCTCTGACACTCCAGTTCACGCTCGGCGTTTTTACATACCCCAAAATGAACGTTACAAAGTATGTTCAGGTGCCCCGTCATAGTCTCAGCTTCACACTGATGTGGGAGACCCTCTGAAGGGCGGAAATTCCCAAAGACCCTTTTAGACCACCTAGTCCTTTTCCCAAGAAACAAGTGCAACTTCTCAGCTTGCGTTTCACAACCCTGTGTTCATACATCCCAAACCATACTACCTCTTTCAGGCACAACGTTCCAGAGGGAGCTTACCTCCGGGATTGTCTGCCACGATCCTCAGCTTTGTGGAAGCCACACAACGTGCCTGTCTGCTTCCTGAATGTAGAAAATATGGAATAATTTACATGAGAAAGATGGGGAAAGGCCTTGGCGCTGTGCAAGCTCTGCTCAGCAGTAACTAGAACACCCCTGTGTTATCAGTGCTGCTTTCAGCACAAATCCAAACACAGCCCCACGCTGGCTACTATGAAGAGCTTTAACTCTTATCTCAGCCAAAGCCAGTACAAAGTCCTAAGGCAAAAAGTGTCTTGAAATGGTTTCTAAGTGTTTATCGATCTAATAGTGCATATGGTTGTACAAAGCTGTTCAAGGAGGGAAGCGGTGATGGTCAGAAAGATCCTTTGTTGGCTTTGGATTTCCTACAACTTCCCAAGATTATTGTAATGTCTTCTTTGATAGGTAAATGACAAGATCTTACTCATTTTTGCACTGTTTCAACAAGTGATGACATTTTAAGCTCCCAACCTTGTCTTACATTCATATTTCAGACTGCAGATAGGATTTTGAATTTTAGCAAGTGGTCAGTGTCTTTGAGGGCTCCTTTTTAAGCGAGCATCGTGTGGCGTTCTCTGGGGATTCCGTCATCTGCCAGCACTCAAACACCTGTAGGACCAGACCCCGCTGGGCTAGCAGGGGTCTAGGGCAGCGTCTTCTCAGAAACGTGAGGCAGAAGAAAAGCACCTTGTCCATGCCTCTCTGGAGCTATTTATCTGCAAGTTTCCTAGAAATCTTGACCTGCCTGAATATAGTACTTCACTGGTGAAACTCAAAGCGTGCATGGTTGTAGCTCATGGTATCAAACACTGACCAACCTTTAAATCTTGGTCTGTCTGCCCTTAGCTAACAGTACTTAACCTTTACACGGGGCAGGGAAATCGTGTTACTCCCTTAATAGAAAGTTCCTTCACGAATAGTATTATCTTACTTCACCATGTAAAAATGTAATTACGTAATTATCGTGTACCCGATACTTATATAGGATGAGGGCTGCCTAATGTTTCCTGCCAGTCTCCCCCCAAAAGAGTTGTCTCTCAGCTCTGCAGTCCTTGGGAGAGCTCGCAGACATTCTGTTAAAGATGGCTGGCAGTTTTCTGCTGAGTTCTACGTAAGCATTTTATTAGCTTTTTGGGCTGAACATCGCCACATTTTCCGTGTAGTGTTTTAAACAATTTCCTCCTGCTTCTGTCAGTTGGTGTACAAACCAGCTCAGTTAGCTGGTTCACTCATAAGAGCAAATCACGTTAGGAGAAAATAAACCTATCAGCAAGAGAACAAGAAAATAAACGTCTGCATTTTTCAGAAGATTGTAAGAAATGTGCGTTTCAGCAGGTTGACAAGCTCTGCTGCAGCATCAGGGACTAGTGAAAGTTACTCTACACCACCTGCTGAGCAGGGTTAACTAGACAGTCTGATTAACTGATTAACAGTTCAGCCAATGGCTTCAGTTTCACTTTTTCAGAAAATAAAAGTTCCAGCAAAGAAATACGGAAAAATCTGGCGCGGTTATCTAGTTCCTTTCCTGTCACTGCAGAACAGTCCCTCTGAGGCATTCTTACTCCCTTTTGTCGAATGCAGTTTTACAGGCCTAGAAAGGCACAAGCCACAGCTGCTGTCCACAGAATTTAGTCTGCTAAACCCTGATCTCCACCTTGGCAGACGACTGATGACTTTATTTGCACAATCGTGTTGTATCATGCCTGCTTACAGAATGCCCTCGCACCTCTCTATACCCCTGATACTGCTATGCAGCAAATATCCAAAGGCTCTGTCAGAAACTCCCTGCTTGTCGTCACAGATTTGGTATCCATTCCACCAGAGATCCGCTCTGGCACGGGGTGCTGTGGGTGAGGAAATCCTTTAGAGGCTGGCACGATGGACTGCCAGCCCCTCCGGACGAAGAAACTCTCTCCTTCGGTGCCTGCAATGTTTTCAGTACTGTCAAACGCCCCAGGAATAACCCAACTGCAATCACCTTTTGCAGCAGATGTACAGCACGGACGGCATGAGCTGCGTTGGTGGGAAAGACAGCGAGTCTCCTTTCTTGCCAGGTACCAGTATTCCGTCTTTCCTCTTTGTAGTCTGGTGCAACCAAGTTGTGTGAATATAAAATAAAATATAATATATACATAAACAATCAGAAGCATGTCGAATTGAAGTATTAAGGGTTTGGCATATGGCAAGCTGGGTTTTTTCCTTATTTTTGTGATGTCATTTCTCAGGTGTTTGGAAATCCCATTGCGTGTCCTGCATTTCTGCGTGGAAACAACCATTTTTATTGAAAAAGATATCTGATTAGAGAAAATGTTAACGGCCTCTTTGAACACTTCTGTGACCTCTGTTGTTAGAGTTCTCTGGAAGTGAAAACTGTTTCTGACCGCCACATCGCTCCTGATGACAGCAGAAGAAGCCATTTCTTCAGTAAAGCGCCTGGGAAGGCACGTACAGCTCTGAGCATCACCAGAGGCTTCGAGGCTATGAGTGAAGATATTGCAGGAGTGCGATGAAAAACAAAAGGAGGGAATTGTAAAAGAATTAATCACAAGCCTTAAACTTCTTACTGTTTGCAACATTAGAGAATAGGATACTGTTTTAGTGATTGATATAGGTGTCTGTGAAACAAAAGCTGCTCATTTATCCTTGTATAGCCCTTACCAGGGCTGGCCTAAACCCCGGTCAAGCTGAACCAACGGAAATTTGGCTATATTCAAAGGTTAGGTCGTTGATTAACTTAGAATAGATGAATTTTAAGGTTATCTGTTTGAAGTAGACGTAGAATATAATAGAACAACTCAAGTTTTCCTAGAATTTCGAAGGTGATCCTCATCCTGTGACCCAAGCAACCGAGGACCGAGGTAACCGGGACGGACTTGAAATAAGTGAAACGAAGAATACAAGATTTGCTGAAACAAAGGAATTGAATAGAACTTTTGATCAATGAAGAGTGAAGAACTGAGGATCTATGGAAAACACCGAGGACTTCACCTAGTTACATAATGTTAGAAAAGAAAACTGTATAGACTAAGAACATGTGCTGTGTACTGGGCCACTCACTGAGGTGATGGCCCAACTCTGAGTTGTTGAATAAAGCAAGCCTAGAGTTACCCACAAAACTGATTAAATTCTTTAACAGTGGCTCTGGGTCAGGAGGAAACACTGGAAGAACTGTAAAAATCTCTGGTCTCAGAGGCAGCATCTATTGCTACGTTGCAAAAATGCATCACGTGGAAATAGTAGCCAGCACCCCTCTGTCTTCACTAACAGGGTGAAACTTGTATCATCACACCTCCAGGCCTTTATGACTCGGTGTATTTCTGCGCTTCCTTCTCCCTCTCGACAGAACACGTGCTATATGCAAACATCCAGAACACTGAACACATCCTCCAGGTGTGACACCTCTGTTCATCATGAAATCGTTGCCTTTACAACATGCATTAACTGCAGCAGTGGAACTGCAGAGCAAGGGCTGCTTTTTTCAGGTGAAGTTTCAACATCCTGCAGAGAAGGCAGCAGGGAGAAGTTACAGTTTCCTGCTTGCCTCCCTCCAGGGGTCTGCTACCTTTGGTATTGGAAGAGCCAGACACACAGCAATACATTTCAAGCGCCTCCACAAGTAGTTTGCCTCAGTATCACCTGAGCATATAGTAAGGGAGTCTCTTGTGGTCATTTAGGTTCCGTGCAGTCTAATTACAAAATCTGGTACTTTTCGGATACAGGGTTTTGAGAAAGCAGAGCCTGGATTAACCCCTAGGATGGCATATGTCCCAGGGAAGTGTTCGCCCCGAGCAGCAGAACACTTCAAATCTGGTTTTAAAACATCCTCTGTGCTCTCAGTATGTAAACTGCATCCCAAATGTGTATTTTAAAAGAATTCTCGGTAGTTCAAACACAATACCTGTAATTAATTACAAAGAATACAAACACAATGTGCAGCTGGAGTGTACTAAACTAAAAATGGAATGTTGCAACGCTGCGCCAAGGCAAGGGCCTGGAAAATGGGAAAGACAAGCCAAACCTTGTTTCCACTGCTCTGGTATGACGCTGGAGGCTGGCGTGGTCCCGACTGAGCAGAAGTCCTGTGGGCTTACACGTACCTTAACAGTAGCTGTAATGCTAAGAGCTTGGCAAGGCGCTGCGCCACGTGCTGGGGTTTGGAGGAGAGCAGATGCTTAACCTCACTGTCCCCCTAATCATAGAAACACTGAAAGCTTTGGGTGGGAAGGGACCTTCAAAGCTCATCTAGTCCAACCCCCTGCAGGGAGCAGGGACATCATGAACAAGAGCAGGGTGCCCAGAGCAGGGTGCTCAGAGCCCCGTCCAACCTGAGCTGCCATGGTTCCAGGGATGGGGCTGCTCCCACCTCTCTGGGCAGCTGGGGCCAATGTTTCACCACCCTCAGTGTAAACAATTTCT
>NW_010415675.1:0-20770 GCF_000710305.1 Buceros rhinoceros silvestris
TATATAAAATTTACAATATATGTAATTGTATAAATATAAAAAATATATACATGTACCAGCATGTTTCCACTGCCCACCCCAGTGCCTTCATCACTTACCCAATAACCTCATCATCTTCTGACTTGTCGGTGCCTACAAAGTACAACAGCTTCAATGTGAAGCCTGAAACTGGTTTATCTGGGGTAGGTGATAACTGAATTTAGCTGGGGATGGGTTCATAGTGCATCAGCTTTATTCCCCACCTTCCTCAGTTACACCACGTTTGAAGCAAGGTGGTCACCTCCCGGGGAGGGGTCTCACCACTTGGGTTTAGAAACTCCTGTTCTCTGTAGTTTGCTGGGTTTTGTTTTCTTCAGCGTGAAAATGCTTCCAAGTATCTGGTTTGCTCCGATGTGTGACTGAGATTTCTGGGAGGATTCTGCTTTGATCTTCAAGACTTTTTTCCTGGAGTGAGAACTCCATTTCCTGCCCAGTTCCTCAGCGTGAAAATGCTTCCAAGTCTCTGGTTTGCTCCGATGTGTGACTGAGATTTCTGGGAGGATTCTGCTTTGATCTTCAAGACTTTTTTCCTGGAGTGAGAACTCCATTTCCTGCCCAGTTCCTCTTAGTGCTTCTTCCTTGCTTCTAACAGTGAGAAGGGACCTTCTTGCAGCCCCCAGGTCTCTAGGTGGATAACCCCTTTCTGTCAGGCAGGAGTGGCAGTGCCAGCGATCGTGGTGGCACCTAACCGTTTGCTCACCCTCCCTGGTGCCCCGGCGATTCCTGCTTCAGCAGGCTGAGCTCTCCGAGGTGAGAAAAGAGAATGTTCAGGTGCTGAGCTGAATCCATAAATCTCAGCACCAAGCAGATTGTTCCCTTGCTGTCTTCCAGCCTCGCCTCCTCTCATACCTTTTCCAGTTCTTTTTCAATTTTTCACACCAAAACTCGGAGAGTGCAATTTCCAACCTGCTCGCCTGCAGCAAACCCAGCCGTGAGACAACAGCTCCATCCAGGGGCCAGCAGGCTCCTTCCCCAGCTCTCACCGCAGGGTCTTGGTCCCCCGCGCCCGAGCAGGACCCCCGAGTCCCACCCCGTGTTTTATCGTGCTGTTTCAGCAGGGAACTGAAAGTGGGGAGCGGAGCTGCTCTGCAGCCCCGTGTTTGCCTCTTTGGTGCCTTAGGAAAACAACCTCTGTGTGATGCCGTCCTGGTGCTTTGCCAGGACGCAGGGCCCCGAGGTGGGAACCTGCACTCTGGCTACCCAGAAGCGCATTTACCCAAATCTTCAGACACCTGTAAGCAGTGCCGGTGCCAAGCGCCATGCATGACTCTGTGTCACCTGTTTTATATTAAAGTTAGGTAAATACTCTCCCTCCTCAACTGCTTTTTGACAGCAAATGGAGATTTTGGTTCGATTTCTGAGGGTCTGTTTGCCTCCGAATTTTAAAAATACTAATTTTCCATTTGAACAGTTTGCACCATCACATCGGTGTGTGTAGCACTTACTGAGTTTATGAAAGCTGCTGTCTGTGTGTTCATGCCCCACTTCTGTGCTGCTGACTCCTGCACTAGACCCATTCCCCATCACAGTCTGCAGCCAGTGACGATACCAGGAACTGAGAAACCTCCAGAGGGAAATGGTCCGGCCAGCCTGTAACTAATGATTCATTCTCTCTCTGTTTCCAGCTGCTGATGAGAAATTAAACAATTATTCATGAAATTAAGATTAAATTCAGGGAATTAAAAATGAAACCTAGAGGTGTGCATGTGAACTTTGTAAATTCTACTTAAAACTAACTTTTGAATCACATAAAGGAAACGGGATAAAATAGGAGTAAAGTTGCAAAGGAAAGCATGTCCTGATCCGGGAGGAGTCTTCAAACACTTACATGAAGTAGCAGATAAAAAAATTGTAACTGGCTGTGATGTGGTTTTATTTCATTTTAAAGTGAAGGTTCTCTCGGGAGAATGCAGGTTCCCTGCATTTTTTGAAGTGGCGTGTCCCCACCATGGCTAGAGGTGGCGTTATGGCATTTCAGGCCAGGAGATACAGAGGTCCCGTCTGTCCTGACGATGAACGTGGCCAAAATATTTCTCCAGTTACAAGCTCTGGTTCCTAGTGACAAACAGTCTGCATGGTAATTTTCTGACCAGTTTTCTTCTGTGGCACTGCCTGCGCAGAACCAGTCCTGGCGGCTAGGGAAGGTGCGTGCTGTTACCCAGCTGGCTGCTCCACGGCACACCTGGATGTGTCTGTGCGATCTGCTGCTATAGAACTGCTTCTTGTAGCCTATAGATACCAGATAGATGCCAGACCTGTTTGTGCCCTGCCCAGTGACACCAGGAGTGACTCCCCAGTGCCCTCTATTTTCCTGCTAGGAGCCAGAACAGTCCTCTGCATTTATAAAGCTGAACACGCCACTTTTCCTCTAGCCCGGCGATGCGTGAGAGCCAAATGCTGATTCAGGAGCTGTGTGCTTGTGGTGTAAGGAGCCGGATTAGAATGCAGCCCCAACATTAAACTTCTTAAGGCCCTGAATAAATCCCATTTGTTTCCAGGACACCATGCATAAGCATTGAGATGCGTTTCAGAGACCATTACATAGAATTGATTCCACGTATCAAAGCCCAGGGGTACTCCCAGAAGCCTTAAAGCACCACAGACTCATGTCTTTCTTTGATCAGCTTCTCTGAATATTGCTTTTAACCGCCACAGCCTTACAGAAACCCTTTGGGACAGCACGCTCACAGACTAGACAGAAGCACCGATTGTCTGTTCTTCTGAAGAGCCACGTCTAGCCCTCAGCTGACAATCTCCAGCCTGTCCTCTGTGCTCTCTAGCCATCTGCCCTACATATTCCACCTCTCCCTGATCTTTCTCCTTGCTTGTGCCTTTAAAAGCTTTTAGATGCCCAACTCCCTGTTGAGGGCTGCTGGGGGCTGATTTTCTTTCTGGGTGGGGTGTTGGGCAGAAGGAGCTGCTGCCTCTCTGGAGGAAGAAGGCAGCCTGTTCACGTCTAGATCCTCTTTGAACTCTGTCATGTCTAGAAGGAGTAGCAGGCTTGTTGGTGGATTGGTCCCTTCCCTTGCATCTGAAATCACAGCCTGATCCAGCTGCAGATGCCCCTGCTCACTGCAGGGGGGTTGGACTGGATGAGCTTTAAAGGTCCCTTCAACCCAAACCATCCTGTGATTCTGCAGTGACTTCTCCAGGGAGTTCTCTAAGGAACTTCCTTAATGTGAAACCAGGTTGTGCAAAGGGTGGCTGAGTGACAACCAGGTTGTTTGTCCGTGAGGTACTGGGCAAACTGATATTCAGACACCCCGAATACAGTGTTTTCATTTGGGTTGATCTGAACTGGATTGCTGTGAGTTTCTGAGGGGGCAATTTGGCAAAAGAGCAAAATCTGCTTTGATTCCCTGAAAGTACCCTGTCATGGCAACATGTAGCAAGATTTTGTCTGGAAAATTTCTGGTCCTGTATAGATGTGAAGAAGGGCCCTTGAGAACGTTTTGGTGTCAGACTTTGGAAGACAGATCTTTTCCTCTAAAGAGAATTTCTGCTATTTCCAGCATAGCAAGACCTCTGGCATGAGTTAGGATTTAAAAAGAACTTTGCAGAGACCTTGCTAAAAGGTCTTTTATAAAACGGTGAATGCTCTTGATTTTTGCTTTATCTCAGAAAAGGGTCAACAATATACAATCATTTACCCGTTAGTTACACTTTGTTTTCAGTCAACATTCTCTGTCACCAAAGATGTGGGTTTCCATTTGGCTTCACCCCTCTGGACCCCAAACCAGCCAACAAGATGCTCTGTGGCTCTGGTTTGTCCCGATTTCCATATTTGCTGATGCTTGCTGCTATATTGGATTAGTCTCCCAGTATCTAATGGGAAAATGGCCACAGGACGTCCTGCTTGGGTGACGTGGCTGGAGTGCATTCATGAATAAATTGTGTCAGTTTGGGACATGCTCAGAGGTTTGAGATCTGGAGTAGAATGCCCAGCAGTGACTGGGGAGACTAAGCTGCGTGTTCAGGGTGACTTGGACTCTTGAGAGTCTCATTTAATAGCTTCGAGTTTTGCATCTCTGGTGCCCGATGCGATCAGCTGAGGTGTTTTTTGGAGTTTTCATTTCCCCACTGTCTGTTCCAGCTCTGAGTCAGAAATGATTGCTCTCGCCTTATCTGCGTCGCAGAGCTGGCACAAATGCCATCGCTTTGGCTCTGTCTGGAATATTTGCGTAAACTCACTTCCTTCAGCAGTTTAAGCTAACACCTCAGGTTGGGAACAGCAAGGCCTGTGTGCACATACGTGTTCCCTGCTGTCAGCTCTGCGGTGGGGTGGGAAGAGAAGACGTAAGTGACCGTAGCTAGAGCCACCAGAGCTTTATCAGCCGGAGCACTTCACCCACATTCAAAGAGCAGAAAATAAAAGGAAAATGGAATTTTCTGCTTTTCCTCCTGGAAAAGTCATTCTCTGCCTGGCTTCCTAAGAATCAAACACTGCTGGTGTGAGTGCTCGTGACATCCCAGGTCAGGAGATCAGCGAAGGACTCCCAGGCTTCTTCACCCAGGCTGCCAGCAGTGGCCTTTTTGTACAGAGGACGGAGAGTGGTTGTGATGACAGGTTGGGCAGCTCGCTTTGTGTGGTCTGAATGTAGCTCCTGGTATGCAAGTAGAGAAAGGGATTGATGGTATTTTTATACAGTTCTGGGGACCCGAACAAAGTAACGGGGTTTCAGGAGCTGAGAACGAGACAGATGATCAGCTCTGTGCCTGTTTCTCGGTGGACGTCTCTGGCTTCATCTCCTGTGTTAACCAGTACAGTGACTGCTGTAAACTCCAGCCTCCTCGTTGGGTCCCCGTGAGAGGGGAACTGTTGGATTGTCTTCTCGGACCAGTGGGTGGACAGTATGTAAGGATGGGTCTGAGGGCCTCTTTGCTTCTGTCTATAGCCTGTGATATTTCGGGAACCCTGAGTCTAGGTTGGCATCTGTACAGGTTTTGCCTGGGATGAAGTTAAGCTTCTTCATAGTAGCTCATGTAGTATGGTGCAATGTTTTGGGTTTGTGATGAAACCAGCACAGCACCTCTCACAGCGTGAGGTACAGCTGTGGGAGGGATGTTCCTTCCCACACACCAGCCTCTCCCTTGGCCTTTTTGTTTGAATTCCTTTAATCTAAAGTACACCCATCATTGGCCAGGCACTGAATTGTTCCTCTGAAAGCAAAGCAGAATACTCTCTTTTCTCCCCACCTTCAAACAACACGTTCCAGCATCATCATCTTTAACGCAATATTTCATTTTGGTTTAGTTCTCCAGCCCGGCAGCTGGTAAGACCTGCCCTGCTCAGGGCTCTGACCACCCAAGCAAAGCTTATCCTCAGGCTGGCAGCAACTTCACTCTCTAGAAAAAAAATTATCTCTAACAAGGAGTTCTATTATTTTCGCATTCATTTTTGTCTGCTCACTGCATCAAAAGCTAAATATCAACATTTTAGTGGCATTAAACTCATTCAGGAAAATGTTTGTTTGGAAACAGCAACCTGAAAATCGCCTGTTTTGAGCAAAATAAATACCTAGTTTCAGAGGAATGTCATTTTGACAGACTGGAATTTCAAAATGTTGATTCAGAAGCTTTAGTTTAGAGTCTTCTCATAGGAGATAGCCGTTTTGACAATATTCTGTGTTTTGTTATATAAACTTGTCAAAGATTTCCATCAGATCTACTGTTTTCCCTGTGTTGTTCATAGCTGTGCAGCCCTCCATGGAAAGCATCACTCAAACCACCACCACACAAGCTCCTGAAAGCCTTCAGAAAGGGTCTGGCTCCTCTGGCTGTCCCGGAGAGAGCCACAGTTTTTGGATGTAGCCGTGCAAATTCCCAACTGGATGCTTTGCCAGCCATTCAAAGAGCAGAAGATAAAAGGAAAATGGAATTTTCTGCTTTTCCTCCTGGAAATCAAGAATAATTGCTAGACATTTTGGGTTTCCCCTCAATGTCCATCTCCAGACCAAGGTGATTACCAGTTTGTATGACGTGAGAGCTTTTGACTTTGCCACCGCATTGAGTTAGAGGTGCAGAAACGGTAGTGTCAGGGCGTCTAGCACCCCCTGGTATTTTCTAAGCATTCATCTCGTGTTGATGTGTTGTACCTAAATCGCCCACTAGATGGTATGAAGGGACTGGAAAGAAAATTCACTCCAAAAATGGAAAGAAAATTCATTCTAAAAAAGCCCACCAGCCTCCAAAACACTGAAATATTTGAATACTAGCTAAGGGTGGCAGGAATAAGACTGTGTTGGCCCAGTGTTGGCCAACTTACTGGCCCTGCAGTGCTCACTGACGTGGTATGCTTTTGTGGCGCGGAGGGTGTTTGCTGGGCTCCAGGAGGGCCCAGCCCCAGAGGGTGAGCTCAGAGCAAATGGGGGGTTCACCCTCAGTTTTAAGTCCCTTGGAAAATCGTTCATCTGCTCTTTACATCAAACTCCTTTGACTCAGTGAGGAGCCAGGACTCCTGGGCTCTGACACTGCGAAACATCGTTTGCCCACACCTCTGAGCTCCACAAGGGAGCTTCATTCTGGTAGAACAAATTTGAACAAAATTTTCGAAGAACACATGATCAAACAGGTTGTTGTGGTTGTGGTTGGCTTTTTTCTTTTTTTTTCAAAAGCTGTTCCCCCCCTGCCCCAGTACAATAAGGTTTCCTGGAAAGAAGAGTGGTGGGAGAAGAAAGTGGTTCTGAGCTAATCACATTGGGGACAGATCCAGAAAAGGGGAAGATAAAAAAATAAGGGGTCTGAGGAAGGAGAAGAAGGAAAGATCTCCTCTGACTCACAGAGAAAAGGTGTGGAACTGTTGATCAGCCTCAGCTTCTCTCGGTCTTTTACCCTGTAAGAAAAGAGGAGAAAGTGGAAATACAGGGTGGAGGCAGGGCCAGTTGAAAGGAAAGAAAATGAAGAAAGGAAAAAGAGAGAGACTTTAAAAGGAAATGTTTAACTGTGAAATGCTGAAAGAGCAAAAGGAACTATGAAGTGAGATAATCCCATTTCTTTCCATTGAAAAACTTTCCCAGAGTTAGTCTCCAGGGTGGAGCTAATGCTGCTGCCATCTCTTGTGTCAAAGACACTGCACATTCCCGTGCTACGTTCAGTACCTGATGGTGAGTGCAAATTGCTTGTGAAGACGGTTATTTATAACACCCACCAAGGGCCTTGGCCATCTGGTGATGAAGCTGGTGTGTAGCCCACAGCTCGTTCTGGGCTCCTGGCTGGACACCTGGCTGGCTGCTGCACTGGAAAATGCCCCAGTCCACTGCTGCTGGCAGGCAGATTGTGTCCCACTTACCAGACAAAAGCCTTTGTAGCCTCTGCTCTGGCTGGGAGGAAGGCCACATGTCCTAAGACACAGCTTGGAGGCACTATCTTCCCTTCCTCTTCCTCTCCCAGGAGACCTGTGCAGCTCCTCGGCTCTGCAAGTCTGCTGGGATGGGCATTCACAAGTCTGTGCTCTTACATCTCTTGGGGAAAACTCTCATTGAACATACTCTTTCCTTTCTTTCCCTCAAACCTTCCCCATCCTCCCCTGAAAGCCTCCTTCTGTCATGCTTATCTCTTGGAACTTGTCAGATGGGCTGAAGAAATGTTTCCCGGAGTCCTGCTGTTGGATGCACAGAGGAGCCATGGAGGAGTTACCATGGTCATTGATTCAGGAGAAGTTACAAATTCCAAAGGTCAAGGATGTGATTTCAGCTGCTTTGTGCTGCCTGGATGGTTCAAACTGAAGGAAAACCACGTCCAGAGCTTGAGAACATACTGTCAGGACTCTCCTGGGTCTCGGCAGTTTTTCTGAACTCTGAGCATCCCACAGTCTTACCTTGGTAAAGGAGCAAATCCTGTCCTCTCACAACCCCCTCTCTCCTTCTCCAGGCCTCCCAAAGCATGTTCCAATGAGCTGAGCTCGAGTTGAGGTGTTCAGAAAGCAATCGGAGAGACATGGTTTTAATTAAGGAGGTTCCGTGATGGACAGGCATTGCACAGAGGTAACCGGCTGTGAGAGGAGATCGCTGCCCGTGTGACGCACGTAAAACGGGCAAACACAGATTTTACACTTCAGCAGCAATCCGACAAGGTGGCAAACCCCCGAATCTCCAAACCCATCACACCGCTGAAGGCACTAACAGCCATTATGAGTTTGTTCGTGCTCTGCAGGAGAGAGACAGCCTGTCCTTGTGCTGGGAGCATCAGAAACCCAGTGCCTTTACCTGACCAGCTGTGAGGGAAGGAGGGAGCAGAAGGACAGACAGAGTCTGTGAGGGCGGGTGTGTACAGGGGTGTGTGGGTATGTCAGACAGCGTGTGCTCTATGGGTGAGACGTGCTCGCAGGAAGAAAGCCTTCCCAGTGTGATTTAAATCTGGAGCTGTGCTTAGTGCCGTGATCGAGAGGAGCAATTCCAGATTTTAAGCACAGCTCCCCAGCGGAGCTGAGTGGTGCTTGGGATCTGTTTACTTAGACTCAGGGCTCTAATGCTGCCACTGACAGACGCAGATTCGCACCAGTCCCAAAAGCTCCTTGCCACCCCCTGTCGCCACAGCAGAGGTTCGTGCTGTAGGCACAGCCCTCCTGGTGCCAGCAAACGCTGCTGAGGCTCCACAGGGAGAGATCCAGGTTAGAACTAACCCAGTGGAAAATGTAGTGGTTGATTATACTGGATCAGGTCCCAGGTCGCTGCACCGTGGGATCACCACTGGTGTCGTGGTGCTGGCAGAGGCAGGGCTGGGCAGGGGGTGGACAGGCAGGTAGGAGCTTGGTTCTTCTCTTCAGCATCGGCCTGAAGCTGCATGTTGTGACTCGGGGATGCACAGAATGTGCTTTTGCTGCAGAGCTGGGCTGTGGCCCTGGTGCGGCATTGACGTACATGTATGTATAGGTATGTGTGTGAGTTTGGCTTGGAAGAGAAGGAGAGAGCAGTAGGATCTGTTTGGCTGTTGCTGGTGTGGAAACAGAATTTTAGAGTCCCCCTGAGCTTTGACAATGTCTCCTCTCCTCCCTATCTGCCACTGCACCCCAAAAAGTGCTTTGCACCCTCCCCACCCCCCACGCCCCGTTGTCATCCAGATGGAGGAATGCGTTAGGTTCAGTGACATTTTCCAAACATCTCACGGGGTTTTTGTCCCCCTCCCAAACCCTCAGGATCTAGTCCCAGGGGTCTTTGTAGCTGTGCTATAAGTAACAAGGCAGGCATGCAGCAGGGTGGCACCTCTTGTTCCTGCAGGGCCAAAGTCCTCAACAGACATAGAATGTAGAACTGGAGCGAGCTTGCTCAGGGGAAGGTGCCTGGCTTGTCCACTCCTCGCTGCCCGAGTCCTTTCTTCCCAAGTAAAATAAAGTGAATGATTGTTTTACCTAGTCAGAGAAGAGCCTCACCTCCAAACAACCAGTGAAGTGTATCACCGTGTTGTTTTTGCTGCAAGAGAAGAGGGAGCTCTTCTTTCCCGGGCTGTGAGCAACATCAGTCACCAAGAAGATGCTTAGTGGAAAAAAAAAATCTAATAAAAAGGATTTTTTTTCAGTGATTCAGGGCCAGCCGGAGAGCTGTACTCTATCAGTTTTCCTCTGTCTGTTGGCTCCTCTGTCTATCAGGGATGCTCGCTCTTTGATCCTTTGTGCAAGCTTATTATGAAATGAAAACTTGGAAGAGTAAGCTGGCAGCGCTCCTGGTGCCGTGCATGGAGAGGTCACCAAGCCAGGATGAGGCACGTTCCCTGGAGAAGCAGGCGGAGTTTAAATACAGGGGGTTTTATGGCCCTTGACATTCCTTTGGCTTTGAGGCACTGATGTAGTTCTCTAAAAAAAAAAGAGGAATGAAAAAATGAAGGAATGAAAAATCCTTCTCTGCCCATGACACGCAGTGCCTCTGTCTCCGTGAAACTGAATTCCCATGAGCTGCCTTAAGCGTGAAGGGAGATGCTGCAGGGCTCTGTTCGCAGGCTTGGAAGACTGACATCAAATACCTGAAGTCTCTTGTCTGGGCAATTAATAACGTATCTACTTCAATCAGGATTTTGATCCCTAACTTCCTTCCTTCTCTCTCCTCTTCCTCTCCAAAACTAATGGAAGTTTTATAATAATTCTTGTTGTTACTGTACCTTACCTTGAGGGCTTGTGTGGTTCACCATTGCCACACTGTCCTCACTGCTGGCTGCAGTGCTCACCTTGATGTCGCTTTGACTCAGGACAGGTAAAGGAGCTAACGAGAGACCAAAACCACTTGCAAGGACCAGCTTAAACTTTCAAAGTGTCCTCGATTCATGTTAGGAAAAAAATAACAGACACATTTTTAGTATTTGTTTTTTCCAGGTAAAAGATACCATTTTCATTAAGTTTTTATTAGGCTTCGCTGAGCTTAAATGTCATGGAAGAAGTTTAGATCCGTTCTTCACTGTTGCCAGGTGCAATTCTATTGTTGTTATCAATCTTGCAATATGGAAAGGTTGGTTGATTTCTTTGTTTTGAAGTCTGTATCTTTTAATTCAAGGGTTCAGAGTCTCCTCTTCCATATATTTCTAAATGCCAGTGGAGGAAATGTAGATAACATGAAATATAAACCTTCTGAAGGGCCAGGGACCAGATTCCAAGCGATTGGGTCCTAAGCTCCATTATTAAGATGCCCAAAGCCCTGATGGTTTTTCAGGCAGCGTCCTCGTTGATGGACCAGAGCTGGGGACCCGGCGTGTTTGTGCTTGGCGCTACTGGTTTTTAAACAGACCTGACTGCAGCAGCAGTTCCGAACAGTCTGTGTCCCTAGGTACTTATCTCTTATTTACCTCTGAAAGACCTGAGTGTCTATTTGCTCCTCAGGATCTGGCCACCAAGTGGTAATTGTCCTTTGGAGTCTGAGGAACGTGTTTTCTAGCTATATCCTCCTCCAATTTTAAATCCCCAGCTGGGGAAGGAGCTGAAATCAATGAGAAACAATTTGTTGTTCCTGCAGCGAAGCTCTGACGAGTCATATGCTCGGGCAGATGCCTGGTGCCAGCTCCACTAGGTCTGTGTTTGAAGCTGCAGAAGAAATTACATTGTCTGTCATTGTCAGCATTATCAAAAGCAGACACAAAACAAAACAGAATTGAGGGTGTTAGATAGATAATTCTTTGGAGCAGGGAAGCAGGTAGATAAAGCTGGATCTTAGGGCAGAAGAGCCAACGTTATACATCATTACTGACATTAATATTCCCTTATCTTCAAGGTGTTAGACCTACCAGTGAGCCATCAGCTCTGGGGTCCTGGGCACAAAATCTGAGGGATAGTTTAGAATGGGGATGGGGGTGAGGAGGTGGGGAGAGAGGAAGAAAGTTATATCCAAACAAACTGCTGCACCAGCCTGAAGTATGACCTGTGGGAATGAGGGGAGTGAAACTGGGGTGCGGGTATGTTTGTGTGATGTCTACAGTAGAAGCAGAGCTGGGTGCGTGGGAACCCAGGTGGGTCCTGTCAGACACTGGAGCCTGGATCTCTTGGTAATAAGCTGAATTTGCAGGCAAGGATATATCCCCCTTTTCAAGCCTTGATCCCTCAGAATGCCCAAGGCATTCAGCCCACCTGGAACATCTCGGGCAGCTTGCACCGGGAATGGGCCAGGCGGGGTAATGGCATGAAGGGGCTTGATACAGCAGCCATTCTGGTAGAGCAGAGAAGCTGGGGGAGGAAGGAGGTGTGGTTCATCTCACCACACCGTGCTGTTGGCAGTGCAAATGTCCACACCAAAGTCGAGATTCCCTTCACAGCCTCTGGAGAGCAGAGATGACGAGCCACAGGTTGCTCGGCCGTAACCGCTCAGCTCCGTGTGCTGAGGTGAGTCACGGCTGCTCAGACTCTGTCTCCAGTGACAAGAGTGTGTGCGTGTGTGTGTTTTAAACCCTGTGGCAAGACACCTAGAATTCTTCACTGGTGGAAATGAGACGTAAAGTGATACAAAGTCTATAAGAGGTGAATAAACTCACGCTGTGACCAGCACTGTCCTCAGGTGTCTCTGCACAGTGCTACCTGGGCTCAAGGCCATCCTGCTGTTCTTGGTACCCAAGTCTCTAACGGGAGTCAGGGTGTGTCTGTTGTGGCTCCAGAGATGCAGAACTGGGAGGGAAAGGAGAGTTTTCAGTAGCTTTTTAACCTCTTGAAATGTGAGATTCGTCTGACAAGTGTGGTGTTTGTAGTGCAAAGAAAAACCTGGGAACGGCTCTGAGCCCGGGCTGTAAAGCCTTGAGGGAGCGTGTGGTTACTCCTTGTAGCCTTTGGCCACCCGCGGTGGCAGGTGACGGATGGATTGCTCCACTGTGGCCAGTAAGACACAAGCAGGATTGATGGGACACTGGGCAGCTCCATCTTTGATGAAGCCAACAGCTTTGTAAAACAGTTTGGGTGATCTCCCCCACTCGTCCCACCCCTCCTGCTCCCTGTGCTGCCAGTGATGCTTTCAGGGAAATGAGCCTGGTATTAACACTTCGGAAAAAACCAGATAATATTCTCTCCAAAGCTTTGAGTGAATTTCCTGAACTGCATATTATATCCCAGCGAGCTTTCTTTGAGAAAAAAAGGCAAGTGTTCATTAGAGCAAGTAGAGTTGTCTGGTGACGTAGCTGAGAGCATTTGTGTGAACAGAAAGGAGTGAGTTTGCTTTTTTCTGTGCCTGGAGCCCTGTGACCGGTAAGGATTTGCAGCAGTCTCAAGAGGGGGGTGTCACTGAATCTTAGTTTAGACGTCTGTGGTGTAGGAGTTCGGTCTGCACCAATTGTCTGGGCTTTTTGAAAGCTGAAAGAAATAGGCACATCTTCTTTCTTCTCTTGGGGTCAGTATTGAAATGCTTGAAGTAAATCATGCATGTAAATGATGCTTTAGAGCTGTCTGTCTCTCCAAGACACTACAGATAATTAGTTCAGAAGGGAACATTTTCATTTTTGGACCACCACACCAACGAGTGAAGGATCCCACTTGAACCGGCTGAAAGGACTTTTCCTGATCTTGAGTTTTTCATAAGTGATTTGACATTTTTTTCCTAAGTTACATGAATAAATGCATAAAATACATAATACATTTTTAACACAGGTGGGTTAATAAATTGTTGAAACCTGGATGCGTAACTTTGGGCCCACATTTAAATTTAAGGTAAGGAGCAATGACGGAGGATCATGTATCATGATGAAAAAGGGAAATGAAACATTTCAGTCTGCTTGGCCAAAGCATCGTTGCACAAATGAAGTCAAACAATTCTGTGCTGGGATGATTGACCCGCTTGGGCTGCAAACAAAAAGCTTCCAACTTTCACAGCAATTACTAGTCTATTTTGGAACATCTTTGTTACTGTTCTACATCTGTCTCCTCCGGTTCTCATCGTGGGTAAAAGCAAACAGCAGGAGAGCAGCCTTTAGGGCAGCCCAGCACATGCACGTTTTCCTTGGCTCGTGTCTTTCTCCCACGGGCTCTGAGCAATACGGCCCAGGACTCTTCTCTTCCCGCAAAGACGGAGGCCTGACAGAGAGCCGCGCCTGCTGGAGGCCAGCCGCTTGCTGCCGGCAGCGATCACAGCTCCCGGGAGGAGCAACAGCGCTGTGGGAGCTATTACACCTCTTACCAATCTCCGTGCCAATAAAAAGCACAAGGAGTGTTCAACAGCCTTGTTATTACTGTCAATTCTGTTCTCTCCCTCATCATTTCTGGACCACTGAGAGGCTAAAATATTAACCAGGACATTGATGAATCTGAGGCTGAATTCCTTTAATTCATTCCTGGCTGAGTTCCTACTTGCATCCATAACTCCACTCTAGTTAATTCAGAGAATTTACAGCTTTAGCCCTGTCAGGTGCTTTCAAAAGTCTCTATTGGTTCCTCATTAATGGGACATTTTTCCCCTTTCTGGAGCCTATTATCTAAGTGGACTTTTTTTTAATAGGGAAAAAAATATAAGTAGAGCATTGGCTTCCTCCAGTCCTTTGTCAGTGACAGCCATGGGTCAGCCACAGAAACCTCCTGCAAGACAAGGCGTCAAGGACAGTGTGACACACTCCTACCAGCACCTAGACACGTGCCTGCATGTCACTGGGGCTGTCAGGGAACACTTCTAGAGTCACCTACCCTCTGTCCGAGAGCTTGGTGTGGTCACCTGAAAAAGCCTTGTGTCTTTTAACCTCATCTTCCTCCTCTGCTCATCAGTCCCTGGGTTTGACCTTGCACCTCTGAGTCAGATGCTCAGTCACTGGCTTTGAAGAACCTGCCTTTGCCTCTTCTCTGTGTTGAATATGACTCTACATCTGATTTCATTTTATAACTTATCATCCCTCCCTCCCTCCCTCCCTCCCTCCCTATTGTTCTGTCTATCCCTGTTGTTCTATCTATTCACTCTTACACACTTGGGTAGTACCTGAGCATCTCTCTGTTACAGATCAAGGTAATAAAGGAGGCTGTTTCCAGAGGCAGAGACCAGCACTGCCAGCTGCATGCACTTTCAGCCAGGAGTGCTGGAGGAAAACCTTCCTCTTCAGGATGTGGCAAATTGAGGCTGAAGGGCTGAGATAGGAGAGGAACCGTGGGCAACGTGGGCAGTGGTTTCTTGCTGCTGCTTGTGCACATTCCTGTGTTCAAATCAGTGATTTCTCCCTCTGTGGAGAACTGTACGGTGGTTCAGCTCCTTGTGGTGAAGACTCCGTCCACCCCCGAGCTGGACGGGGATATGTGCTGTGCTGGTGGATACAGACCCAGCCGTAGTTTGCGACCCTTAACTCCAAGGCTTTTTCCCCCTCCTTCTTCCATGGCCATCAGGACACCTTGCAGAGAGGCACACAAGACAGAAGATGTCCTTCTCCTCCCATGAGCACAGCATCACCCCCAGGTCTCAGCAGCCTCCTGGCTCTTCAGATGTGTTTGTACTGATTGAAGATTTACCAACAAGTTCAGAACATCAAATATGCTGCAGAAAATGATGGTGAAAATCAAGACACTGTTCCAGGGTAGGGCTTCCCCACAGGCCGAGTCACTGGTGGCTCTGGTGTCCTGCCGAGGTGTCACCCGTGCTGTGGGGCGGGCAGCTGCGAATGGGCACTGCTCGATTATACCCTTCAAATAGCTGGAGCTGCTTTGACAGCAGGAGGTAGATTCAAAAAAAACTTTAAACAGAAAGGAGCTGGGCCTTGGGCCAGCGCTTGTTGTGATAAGCAGCTGCCTCTGCTCTGAGGGGGAAGGTAGACATCCAGCAGAAAGGTTCCCAGGTCTAAAATCAGAGAACAGATATTTGGCCAGAGTCTCCAGTCAGAAAAAAAAAAAAAAGCGCAGCATCTTACATCCAAGGTACACCTTCCTTGTGACAACACCATGTGTAGTCTCCAGAAATACTCCATTTTACTCTTTAATTATGGCATTTTTTTCATGGGATACGTATCTGTGTTGAGGATTGGTTTTAGCAGCAAAGGGCAGGAGGAAGAAAAATATCAGAAATGTATGTGGGAAGCAGACAATTTTTGTAAAGAGTTTCTTTAAATACTCACAAGCAAATATTTTCAGACACACTCAAAAATAATTTGGGAAAAAATAGAACTGCTTTAAAACCAAAACAGAATTTCCTAGTCCCCAAATACATGTCCTTCGTTATTTGGATCGAAAGCTGTGAGAAATTCATACTCCTGGTGGGCAGCTCTGGGGGCTGCTCGTATTCATGTACCACATACAACCCCCCCAAATTCTGTATCGGTGTTTTCCAGCCTCCTCCATGGTAAGTCCCTTGGCCCCCCTCCTCCAAATGGGAAATTTGTCCTGTTCCCTCTGGCCTCTGGACTGGATCCTCCAGTAGAGGAGGCTGGCTATCATCCCCAGTCACTTACTGGTGGAATGTGCTTACTGGAGTCGTACAGACTGACCTTGGCCAAAAATTTCTTTCACTGGAGCATACACGGTCTGTCCCTCCACTTCCTCAGCAGGAGGCTGGGCTGCTGGCACACAGTGTGCCCGATCAGACAGCCCTGCCGTCGCTCCAGGAGATTGATAGCTGCCCGAGAGAGGTAACTCTGTCACATCTGGCGGAGACAGAGCAAGCAAGAAAGGACAGAAAGACAAATCCCATCAGCTCGTCTGTCAGGCTGCCTGCAGGAGAGCTGCCAGCCCCCAGCTCAGCCGCGGGAAGGGAGGTGGGCAAGAGCTGGCTGCCAGCACAGGCTTCTTGCAAAGAGAGTTCATGTTGCTCATGATTATTCATTGTGTCATCAAAATGAAAAATTATGTTTTCAGTTCTGTCAAAATAGAACCGTTCTCTTTATTTTGGCTTTATTTGATTATTTATGTGTGAGTCCCCTGCATCCCTCCTCTTCAGAAATGCAGTGGCTTACACAAAGACGTAAAAGAATGGGGAGTTTGATGGGTGGACGAGTGATTAATTTTTGGTTCATTAAGAAATTAGAAATGGAAGTTCCTGTGATTTGGAGGGAAAAGGGAGGCAAAATTTCACCTCCTGCAAAGTGTGTTGTTGAAAAATCTGCCTTTTCCGCCCAGCTGATTCTGATTCTGGAAGTCGATGGGAGAAATGGTTTTGTGCAGAAGAACGACGTGGGACAAAGCAACGCCCAGGGCTCTAATTAGTGCTTCTCTCAAGGCAAAACCAGCACAATAGTGGCACACGGTTGGACAGGCTCCCCACGGCATTCCACGGTCAAAGCAGCCGCTGGTCTCTCGGTGTGACACGGGGCTCTGCGAGGCTGTTTGTACACTGTGGCGAGGATTAGGACCTGCTTTTCCTTCCTACCTTTAAGAGCTCTCAGTGTCTGCGCTCCCTCCCAGTTCTGCAGTCGGTAACCTGGATCCTGTGCTGGAAACCTTCAAGGGAAATAGCAGTTATGTATCATGATAGCTCAACTTTAAGTGATCATTAAACAGCAGGAGTTACTATTTGAAATCTATATCTTCACTAACCAGGCCATTCTGTTTCACCCCAGGTAAAATCCACCCCTGAGAAGAACAAGGCCAAAGCATAATTTAAGCTCTGCTAAACCCTCAAAAAATAACTTTACCAATTCTGAGCACATCAATTTTTTTTTACGTGGAACATAAAAACCTAAAAAGTTGTAACGGGGCTCCCATTGGTATCAATTCCCGCTCATATTAAAGCCCGTGTCGTACATCTCTGCTGATAGCACGCTCAAAGATGTGTTGTGAACAGAACAACAATAGGAAGGATATAAATGCTGAAGTATTAAAATAGAAAGAACACTAAAGTCTTGATTTTGTAGCTGTTGGGCACTTTGTGAAGAGACCAATAACGTTATCCTTATTTTAGAGGTAGGAAACAGAAAAGCATCCTGGCTTTCCCGAAGTGAGGTGGACAGTCAGTGGTGAGCTGGCCGCTGGGTCCACACCCCCTGCTCCACTCCCCCGGCACACACGGCACTGCCAAACTCCCGGAGAATTCACCAAAGCAGGTCAGAAGCGGGGCAGGCCTCTGACATCGTTAACAGTCAGAGAAAGAGGAGAAAAAGACAGTCAGCAGCGTCCCTCCGTTGTCTCCTCTGCAGCCGGGCAGATCTCCAGTGATTTAGAAGAGCGTTTAATTAGCTACTCCATCTTGTTCGAACAGGGGAGCATGGCTGGGGCTACGAATTAATGCGTATAAATCCATCAGAGTAACCTGGTTGTCTGGAGGACGGGAGCCAGGGGCACACGTGGATCTCTGAGAACGCTGAGACAGACACACGGCCCAAATTCTGGGACGTTGACAGTCTCCGATTGTGAGTGATAGTCGAATAGTAGCTGGTCTTGAAGAGGTGTGGGAGGCTGTAGGTGCTTTGCCAGCTGCAGCCTGTGAAGAGAGACACCTCCCTGGGTGCGGGGTAGGGTGGGAGCCTAACTCTGGCTCAGAGGCCGTGGGTTCAGAGGGGGAGAGGAGCAGCTCTCCAGGAGACCAAGGGGGTTGTTTTCTGGGCAGGGCTTCAGGCTTGCGTAGACTTGGCAGGCTGAAAGACCTGTGTTCGTCCTAGGCCAGGATTTCTTTCTGTGCGTGTGAGCAGTAGAAGGGACTGACTGGTCACAGAGCAGTACCGTTCACTCCCTCATTTCTTTCTTGTTAGGTAATGGTCTGGTGGTGTTTCTGTTAGCAGAAATGGAACCTGTGGCTAGAGAGACCAGGCTTTAAAGTCGCAAAATTGGATTTATCCACTTCTCAAGCTAATTTTAGAATCCAATTATGATCAAAAAAGATTGTGAAAGAAAAATAACAATAAAAGTTCACTCCAGATATCTAGAGAAGATAGAGCATGAGCAGCAACCAAAAATGGTCTTGCCTTAATTGGGAAAAAAACCCAGTTTATCTTGATTTGCCTCATGTAAGGACTCAGGGATAAGAATGATAAAGAAATACTTGCAAAAAGCAGGAAACTTTATTCCTTCTTCAAGATTTAGTAATAATAGTTCTGACAAGCACATTGAAAACATATCAGAGGAGGAGATCTTACTGTCCCCAGATGGAATAAGAGGGAAATTAGCAAATGGCACATTAACATATTTCTGATTATATTCCAGCCTTCCTGCGAAGGGAAGTGTTGTGGGGAATTAATTAATTATTTTCTGTAGTTTACAAGGTACCTAATTTTTGCTTGGAGTTAAAGACAATGGAGAGCCTCTGCCTCTGCGATGGAATCCTTTCAAAACAGGACGGAGCTCTCCACCTTGCTGGTGAGCCTGAGCCTAAGCTTCACGCTTGTTGTTCGCTGTCCTTAGAGCCACGTGGAGCCATCTCTGGAGGAAGGCTTGACAGGAACTGGGTGAGAAGTGGTTTTCACAGCCTGGCAAAGGTACACGTTCCACCCCGAGGAACAGTTAATGCCTTGTTCAAGGTGGAGGCAGAACAAAGACAGAGGCACCTGACCTGCCGATGTTTTAGGGCTCTCTCACGGCAAATGGCATGTGCACCTTGAACTTGCTGCTCTGAACAGAGGACTGCAGAACGGCTTCAGCCCAGGAGTGTGTGAGTGCCGCACATCCTCCGAGCTGAGAGAGAGCCACAGCTGCTGAAGGGACTCCACGTGTGCTCTCTGCATGACTGCTCGGGTGGGGAGCTGTATTCCAGCCCTTTCCATAAACCTCGAATGATCAGATTACCACACATCTGCCAGGGATGAGCTCGTCCCCCATCTGAACAGACTGAACCTTTTTATTGTCGGTTTACGGTTGTGTCTTTTTTCTCCTAGAATAAGTCTGTGGAAAATTCAGGTTTGCCATAATGGCTTCTCAAAAATACTTAACAATTTCTTAAAAATACTTAAGGGATGCTGATAGCTACAACGCTTAGCAAATCATTAGCAGAACAGAAATCATAGTTGGTACCTGCGTCCATAGCGCTGAACGCCATGAATATTTACGAGTAGAAGCTGAGGAAGTGGAGAAAGGTAGACCTGGAGTCAGTGTTGCTGGTGGGCAGCTGCTGGGAACAGAGACAAGCCGTTCACCCTGACTTAGCACTCCAAGGTGATTGTGTATCTAACAAGTCTCTGATGTAGCATCTGAAGCCATTTATGGCCCCTTTCCAGATCAGGGAAGATGTTCTGATAGTTCTTGCTGAAAACACCTCTTGTTCCAGCCAGGTCTCCCCAGACCACACATTTTCCAGCCACTGCTCCTGGCCGTGCCCAGTATTATTATTTTTTCAGGCTTTCTCAGTGCTGATCCTCCAGCTCAGTGGAACAGAGAACGTGTTGGTACACGTGCTGGCTCGGCTGTGTCGGAGGAGATAACCTTTCTCTTAGGCAGCTCGTGGTGCGAGACTCTCATTAGCCCTGTTACCGAGAGGCGGCTGAAGTCCTAGCAGCACCAAAGCACACGTCTGAGAGCTGGGCTGATTAACCTGCCTGGAACAAACAAGGGAGATGGAGTTCGAGCGCCCTGAAGTTTCTCCTGTGCACTGAAAATAAAAATGCATCACCATTATCACTTTTCAAAGTAAAAGGTCATTTTTCTCTTTTGTGAGAGAGGAATGTGAAAAAACTCCTGACTATTCTCAAAACAAAGTTCGGGTTTTCCATCCAAAAGAGCTTTTTGCTTAGACAAGTATGTCACATAAATAGACAAAAGCTTTTCAGAGTGTTCAAAAGTGAAATGAAACTCTTTAAACTCATTGGTATAAAATACTTAATTTATGCCTGAGTATATTTAGGAGGGGTAATTTAGTTTCCTCTATTAATCTATGAATTCTTCAGGTTTTCCTTCTGTTTTGAAGAATGATTTTTCTTTTCTTTATAATCTTGATGTTTTTTCCCAGAAATAGAAAAAATAAAAATTCAAGTGTCACCTTCCTCATCTTATACAATTTTTTGAACGAAGACTAGAAGAAATGCTGTAATTTTTAGCTTTGTGCTATCAGGCTCAGTAGCTGTGGTAGTAGCTGTGCTATCAGATTTAGTAGCTGCATTCAGAGCCTGAGCAGAGCGGGAGTTCCTGCTAGACGCTATAGGGACCCTAAAAATCTGTAAATGTGTAGCAAATCGAGCAGTGGGAGTTGGAGTATGGGAACCAGCAAGGGTTAACTTCCCCTGTGGACTTTATCTGTTCATTTTTTAATGCATTTTATCAATTGCTCAGTGTAGTAAATTCACTTAATCATTCTGATTACTTATTGATCGGTGCTGGTGCATTGGAACGTCAGCGTCCCGCTGTCATCGCAGGCTCCCTCCAGCATCCATCTGGAATGGACGGGCTCCTCTGAGCCTGTCTCTGGGCTGTTCGGCTGCCACTGGCTTTTCACACGCTCCTCCGCACACCTCCCCC
>NW_010415675.1:20810-29883 GCF_000710305.1 Buceros rhinoceros silvestris
CGGGGCTGTCCCCCTGCCACTGGCTTCTCAGCTGCTCTGCAGCACCATCTCCCATCCGCTTTTCCCTCCAGGAGTAAGGCGGTAGCTCCCAGCAAAACCATTAGTATTTCTCTACCTACTTGTTTAGATTTTGTAGTGCTGAAGGGGCACATGCAGTGGATGCCAACAGGGATAATCCTGCTTTAAGTAAAGCCTTGCGTTACTAGTTGCATGTTTAAATCAGGCTTCAAGACTAAACTCCCTGAACACCTGCTCTGACCTTGATGTGGGCGTACGGCTCTGACTTCCAGTCTTGCCTGGGAATCTTTCCCCTCTGTGTTGAAATGTTAGGTGGTGTGACCGTCCTCTGCCCCGGCAGTCGGTGCCCTCCGGATGAAAAAGGAAAGCTCCACCGCAGGAGCTGCTGACTGGGAGATGTGGGGCTCTCACTGGTTTTTAATTTAGAGCTGGGGCGGTAGCAAAGCCCCTGCTTGGCTGTTCTCGTCTGCTGAGCTGCCTGAGCTGCTTGTCAGCCGTGTCCTGGGCGGGTGTAGTTTAAAGCACGGTGTTTCACCGCCAATTCCCACCGCCTGGGCTGTGCCTCTGCTCAGCGGCGCAGTGACAAGCAGGTCAGGAGCACTGACCTCGCAGCCATCCCAGCCTTGTCAGTCAGGGGTCTGTCCTTACCCAGACGGTCTCAGAAGAACTCTGGGGCATCTCTGCCCTGGCCTACAACTCCCCTCAAAAGGTCGTTGTGTGACCCCATCAGGCAGCTTCACCAAAGCTGGTTGTGAATCCAAATGAGTGTTTCCAAGGCCCATTTCTTTTGTCAGAAATCTTGAATTATTTGTACTATGTTAATGAAGTTCATCTGGGTCACCTAAACTGTCTCTCAGTTGTTTCATAAATTACTCACTGAGGGACTGAACGAAGGTAGGAGATTGTTTAGACACGCTGGAGACTGACTGAGGTCTAAGCAAGAAAAAAATTCATGCAGTAGGAAACAAGTGGTCGGGAGGACATGAGAGAGCTGGGAGGTCTCTGTGGGGTGGGATGGGGCCACTCTGGGGATCAGATATACGGCAGCAGTGTCTGGAGGAGGATACAGAGGGCTTGGCCCGACAGCTGAGCTCGTGAGACAAGCCCCAGAGTAGGGAGTGAGTGCAACGTGAATGTCTCTGGATGCCAGGCAGAAAGCCTGAGTCAGCATCGCACCGGGAGAGCCAAGCGTCCGCTGACGAGGGCGTTCCCTTAGGAGACTACGCATGCAGCTTTAAAGGCATCTCACGCCTGAATCGGGTAGCTGCATATACAAAAAAAGTTCTAGAATGTTCCTGAAATGTGTCTCTTAATTCTACATGTAAATGACCTGGAACTGCAGGTTTTGAAATGTTTGACTTGAATGGCTGTTGTTTAACATCCTTTTTAATTACATTGAAGTCTTTCTCTGCAGTCACACATTGCTCAGGGCCACTGGCAAGTGAAGTCTTTCGTTATCCGTGTAGGATTTCCAAATACTGAGCTGCAATATTTATTGACTACTTCTGCTTGTTCTCTGTTGCAGAGCTGATTTTCCATCCTGTCTAGTACTGGACCCATTGGAACTGATTCTGTCTGAAATGTTTAGGCTCAAGTCAACGTGCTCTCAGCAGCCAAACAAATGTCTTTGGTTTCTGTGTCACGCGCTTTCTTCCATGGGAAGATCAGGTTGGGAAAAGCCACAGATTCCCCTTAGGGACCTTTTTTATCATCTCGCTGAAAAGCCTGAACTCTGTTTTGTTAGAGGGGGTCTAGAGTGATAAAAGCATAGAAACCCCAAAGTTTGAGGAGTTTTGATGACAAAAATGAATAAACAAACCCCATGGGCTTGAGGGTCAGAAGGGGCCTCGGATTGTCCGTTAAGGAGAAAAAGGCTCCACTGCGGCACTGCTGCGAGCGCCCCTCCAGCTCCTTCTTCGGCTCCTCCTGTGGCAAGGCTTGCCCTGCCTGTTTGTGGAGAGCGTTCCTGGGAAGGAAAGAAACACACCCTCAGTCTTGCCATAAAAAGAAGTTTCTGACAGAGAGGAAGTGTTTAAGGGGAAACATTGAGTCCAGCCTGAACGAGAAGTTTTCTCTTGTAAAGAGACAATGGAGGATGCCCCTTCAAAGAGGAGAATCACAAAATCCCATTTTCTTCTGCTGCTGTTCTGCAGGTTCTGAGCACATGTTGCTCCCGTCAGACTGAGGGAGAGAGGAGAGATGTTGCAGAGGGCAGACTCTGGGTGTTACCATCTGAGAGGGTTTTAAGGATCACAGGAGGCACTCGGCTCCTGCCACTGAGAGTCATCTCCGGGGACATGTCACCACCTCTGTTCCACAAGGGTTTTGCCTGCAAAACGAGACCTCTTCCCACACCTGCCTGCTCCGAAAATCTTTGTGATGACTTTGTCTCCTCCTTTAACAGTCGATTTTTCACTTGTTGCTTCAGCTTGGCCCCGAACCTTCTTTTCAGTATAGGAGGAGGAAAAACAAACACGTCTGTGTTTGTAATGTCTCTGACACTCGTTTCCCAAGAGCCTGGGAGCTGTCAGAGCCGTAATGCACAACATCAAATTAACATTTATTTTTTTCTGAAATGGTAATTATACCCTTTTGTGCTGTGCTGAGCTAGTGGTTTCTGAAGTTTAGATGTGGAAGTTACATCAAAGTTGCATTTCTAAGACATTGGTATGGGGGCATTTGTCCACGTGCTCAGCGGGAAGACTTGGGCAGTCTGGGGGACAACAGGCTGAAATAAGCCAGCAGCAGCTCTGGGCAGGGAACCACTGCGCGTGTACGGAGCACTCGAACTCGAACACGAGGCCTGCATGTACAGGGCTCCAGGAACACTAAAAGAGGAATTTGGAGGGATCTCACTGTCTTTATGGACTGTGCTCTCTCAGGCTGGTATAACTCCAGTGACTCCAGCAAACTGCGCTGGATTTACACTGGGATAACTCCAGCTTGCTCAGCGTGTTTGGCCCCTGCAGAAGTTGGGAGGCTGACTTGGGCCTGAGCTGAGTGCTTGCATCTGTTTGACTGGTGCAGAGCTTCGTTCCATGAGCTCTCCTGGTTGTTGAGTGCTGTGTCTGTTGCCATCAGGGTTGTGCCAGCAGAGCTCGACCACCTTTAGCAAGACACTTTCCACCAGCAAAGCTGGTGTAGGACCTGTGTGGTTCATAGGCAGCCACAGCTCTGAAATTCATGTCCTTTCAAAAACGCCTCGCAGTGTCCTCTGGTCGACTGCAGTCTGTGGCTCTTGGCCCAGAGGCTGTAAAGGAAACACTGGAGCTAGAGTTCAGGGAAACTGGGAAGATGCAACGCAGAGCCTGCAGTGGCAGGGGCCGCCTGCAGGGCTGTGCAGGCTTTCCTTCAGTCCCTGCTCTCGTTAACGCGAGCACTGGCTGGAAAGCTGTCATCCATGCGAGGAGGAGGTGGTAGGAGACACCTGATAAGGTAAAACACACAAAGCCATTAACCTGAAGAAACAGACTGATGTTGTCTTCCCACTAAAGCCTGTTGGAGTAGATGACAGGAGACACAAACATCTCCTGGTTGCAATCTCTCATCACGCAGAAGGGAGACATCGTTGCACAGCGCTACGCTGGTTATTTCAGTAGCAACAGGCTGGAGGGAGAGCGTCTCTGCCTACCTGCAAGCCGTGTAAACCCTCCCTCTGTTTAATCTCTTTAACGCTGGTCCTCCCAACAGCTCCGTGAGGCTGAACCGTGCTGTCAGTCCTACCTGACAGCAGGCGAATGAAGTGCCTGTGAACCTCCCAACACCTTTCCTCCTGCTGTGGCTGAATGCACAAGCTCACGATACAGCAGGAGAGATGCACCGTGGCAGAGAGCAGAGCCCATAGCTGAAAGGGGAGCGGTGGGAAAGCCCCTAATGGCCACTTTGTGGCAGGGAGCTCCACCCCAAGAGAAGCATATTGCAGGACAGGAGCTGAAAATCAAGGTGATGTCCTTAACTGAGGGTCAGTTCTGGCCCATTGTGGCTGCCACGTGCCCAAGGGGGGGCTGCGCTCTACAGGGGCTGTCCCATACCATGCTGGGCCAGTGCTCCCTCCCTCTCCCGGGGCCATCCTTCCTCCCTTAGCACAGGGAGTCTGACCTGTTGCTGAAGACAAGATATTTTGAAAAGTAAGCTTGAGAAGATAAGGAAGAGGATTCTTTCTGGAACACACAAAGCCATCTCTCTTCAGAGGAACTGGAGATACACAGGTTTCTCCTCTCTTTTCTCCTCTACATCTGGCATTTCCAAACCAAGGGCATGCTACATTCTTCCTTTGGGCGCTGAGGGGCAGATGATCACCTGGCTTTCAGGAGGCTGTCTTCTCGCATCAGCTGAGTGTCTGCCTTGGGGACTTCGCATAAATCCATCCCGGTGTGACATGTCTGCAAAGCCAGTAACAGACATTTCTCTTTCACCCGTCTGGATCAGTGTAAATGTTACTGTACACGTGTAGCCGAGAACCTCATCTGCTCAGAGTTCACCACCGCTTTGTGCTCCCGCCCCACTGGCTTTTCATGGAGAGGCAATGCTCTAACATGCCTTCACCATTACAAGTCTTTTCTTGTGATGCCAGAGAGGATCTCCAGTTTCTGTTTCATTCCACAAAAAAATCCTTACAGAATAAAGTGGTTTATTCATTCTCAACGTCTCTGGTATTACAAACATTCTGGAGGGATCCTGCTCCTTGCAGCTCTGTCCACACAGACTAGCTGAGGGAATCTGTTCTTGTTGACTTCTGGCAATCAATGCAAGAGCAGAACAAGATGCCTTTGGGAGTTGTAAGAAACCAGCATCATTCAGGGATAAAGTATTGTAAAACATATTGCCCAAGGCTGAAAGGAAACACATCTATTGTGGGTTTCAAGTGCTGATCAAGCGCAGTCTGTTTAATTGCACTTCTGACCCATCCTGTCCTCTCTCTTTCTCTCTGTTGAACTATGATTACGGCTTCCCTGGCTCAGTACATTTCGGCCTGTCATGTTGTACCAAGCCCATGATGTGACACAGGGGAATAGGAAGTGACAGGATAAGGAACAGCCTGATGGGCTGCGAGGCTGGAAATAGCGCTGAATTGGGTTATTTTGGGATGGCATGCCAGCAACTGACAGGTGATGTAAACCAGGCCTGACAGATGAAAGGGCCAAGCTGCTGTTTTCAGCCTTGGCAGAGGAACTTACTGACCTTTAGAGATGGTTTGGCACATCCCCCACTGCTGACTCACAGCAAGCCGGCAGTGAAGGGGTTGATCTCAGTGCCTGTGGAGGAAGGATGCTGTCATGGTTAAGGCACGGTGTGCCGGAGGAACAGTTCAAAACTTGGCTGTTGCGTTGGCCTGTACTAGGCCCAGGAGCAAGTTGCTCCAAGCTGGAGCCACCCTAGATCTAGATCGTGGGCAGATGTCTAAGACAATAATTTCAGCTCCTCTCTAGTCAGGAGAAACAGGCACGGCTCAGGGGTGGCCAGCCCAGAGCAAGACAGACATCTGAGACGCCTGGAGATGAGCTGTGTCTGGTGCTCTCCAGCTCTGCACAGGCATAAACGTGGGTCCGTGTGGTGGAGGGCGGGTGACTTGCAGAGACGGAGATATTTAACTGTTAGGTGTCTAATGTAAGTGACATGAATCCCACCCTTTGTGTCTCTTTAAAACCTGCGTGTCTTGTATGGTGCTTATTTGGAAGCATGGGCTGAGCCATGGCTTTCAGACGAGCTTTTTACTTCTAGGTGTAACTTTGAGACAGTCTTTGCAGCCCATGGAAACCGTTCAGTGGTGAAGCAGGGACTGCACGTAGCTCAGGAGGCTCTTGGAAATACCCAATGTCTATGTGAAATCAGAGAAAACGTGAATAAAGCAAAGGCGTACGGGATCTCTGTGACTTGTATTTGGACTAAGGTTGTTTTCTAACACAGGCTACCCTGAACCATGGAGGTCTGCTGGGAGACTTCGAAAGTCTATTTGCCTCCTGGCATGAAACAATTCCTTTGATTGTTAGTTGTATTTTCTCTGAAATTATAGCCGTAATATGAGCTTTGTGGATGCTATTGGGACAATACATAATACTCAAGTCTGCCCTGGAGAAAAAAGGGTTTTCCATAGACTGTCGAAGTGTCTGCGCTCTGAGACATTAGTCCTGTGAACCACAGCAGGATCGTGCTGACATACTTCATTTCAATTGCTGTGGTAAAACTAAAAACAAATTGACTGTGCGGAATCCCCCTTTGCCAGTGTCACATTAGCAGGGCAGATGGTCCTGTCAAACCCGTACTGGATACCAAATCCTCCCCTCCCCACCAGAGGTAAGGAAAGGTGAAAGGATCCAGAATTTATTTTTAGGCGTGACTTCCTTTACCTGTTTGATCTGAATTCTGGCCTCTTTTGAACTAAGTCATCATAGGAAGTTCAGGTAGTTTTCAGAGTTTATTTCTCACTGCTTGTTCAGAATTGACTTTTTCTCCAAGCGAGGGCCCAAGATGTTTCCCAAATGGAAAACTTTGTGCTCAGACTTAGAGAGGGAAGCTCTGTGTGTCATTCCCATCCCAGTCCCTGGAACACCTCGGCATTGAGTCCAGTACCGCTGCTGCTGGCACATCCAAACCTGCAGCACGAACAGTCCATCTCCAGCACCCGAACGGGAAAGCAATACCACTTGACTGTAGCAGCGTGTGGCATTTTTAGCTGTGACAGAGCAGGATTTGGGCATTTTTTACACATTGGGAAAAGGGAAGAGAGAGCCTGTGCCTCCCAAAAGCTGTCTGGCATCCTCTTTGTGATGGATCTCAGGAGACAACATCCAGCTCTGTAAGTGCCTCCTCGAACGCGCCTTCAAGGAAGCTCCAGCGAATCCTTCCCAAGGGCATGTTTGTGCACAGTCTTGTCTCCCCACAGTACGGGCCTGTGAGCATGTTGCAGTTTAAAGAAGGAGGAGGATCGCGGTGTACAGGAAGAGCTGTGCAGCAGCTCTCTGCTTAGGGGGCATGATGACGGGAGAGGATGAGGTGCCAGCACGGTGAGAAGCCCCATTTCATTGCTGCTTAGTGGTGGGGGTGGTTTTTATCTCGTGATTCCCAGCCGTGCCCGTAGCCAGGTGAACTCGAAAGCACGGGCTCCAAACCCAGGAGAGCTCTTTCAGCTGCAGCCGGGGACTACTGAGTTAGTAACCTCCAGGCTGTGAGAGCCCAGCGTGTTCGCTCCCAGGGTACCAAAGCATTGTGGAGGGTGAAGATGCTGCTTTTCCTTTCCTGTTCTGAGAACCTGGGGTGAGGGAGGCTGCACAGCCCGCTGTGAAGATGGACAGCCCACCCCTGAATGAGGAGCAGGAAGGAGCTGGTTTGTAGGTGTATGCTAAAGTCTCGTGGTGCAGCAGTTACGTTGAAGCCCAAGATGTGGCTGTTCCAAGCACAAAGAGGGAAAACAGCCTGAGAGACTCCTGCGGACTTGTTGCCTGCTCACTTGCACTCAAATATTATCACAGGAGTCAAAAAGCGCCTCGCTGGATATATATGGTTCCTGTGCTGCTGGTTTTACCAGGAGATAGTACCCTGTTTTCTCTTTGAAAGATGACTGAGGAGCATTTATGCCGCTCTCTCGGGGCTCCACGTGGGGTGTACTGAGGCTCACATGTAGTTAATATGTTTTCTAAAAAGACAAAGCTTCCCTTGGGCTTCAGCAACCATTTGCAGTGAGTTAGAGGAGGTTTGGGAGCATAAAATTCGCTATGTTATTGCTGTGCTATACTGCCACTGGAGGAGGCAGGACTCTTCTTGTCATGTGTGAGAGGGAAAAGAAAATTCTGTAATGGTACCTCTTAGCCAAGAGAAATCCTGGCTCTGGCTACACCACAGAGATCCAGCGCCACAGTAAAGGCACGGTGATGCATGTGGCTCCGAGAGCTCGGTCATTTTAATCCTGTGTAGTGCTGGAGGTGTATGATCACTGCAGCATGTTCGTGGAAGCCCAATTTCTTAACGGCGCAGGGAAGCTCAGGGCTGGAGGGGATGCTGTCACCCTGGCAGGATGGGGGAGAGCCAGGGCTTGGCTCCCGAGGGATGCAGCGGCTTTGGCTGGAGCCTGGGTGGGCTGGGCAGCCCTGAGCCCTGCTGCAGGACATACGGAGCTGCGTGTCTGAGTGTGTCTGTGTGTGTGAGCGGGTGTGTTTATGTGTCTATAGACAGAGATTTAATAGGTTCTTTGCTGCCATTTTCTCCTGGACCCTTCCAGCATCGTTTTGCCCCTCTCTCCCTGTGTGTTTGATTCTCCAGCACTATATCTGGTTGACCAAAGATGCCTTCAGCATCATAGAAAGTGCTGCCCTGGCAGAGAGGTTTTTAAATTTTTACTTGCTTGCTTAGAAGAAAAACAATGCTGGAAGCAATGGATTTTTAAGCTCTAATTTTGTTTCTTGATTAAACATTTAAAAGATTGCACAGGTTCGACAGAAGACCAGGCTGCCTATTAGCTTGCAGTTGCATTAGATGTATCAAGCTAATTTAGCCCTGGCAATCTGCCAGGAACAAGAACATCATTTGCTTTAGAGACAACCTAAAATCAGGTTTTTAAAATAAAAATTCAGAATAATCCACTTTAACTGGGTTATTTTTTAAAGACAATTGAAGAAATTAATTGTTTCTAATTTATACTGCACTGGGTGAGCGGGAAGCAGATACCATCTTTGGTGATTCAGTTCCAACTCTCCTCTGTCTGTGGTTCCAGCAGTGAGGGAATACTGGATGGAAATGTTTTTCCCAAAGCTTATCTGTGAGCATTTGCACTTCGGGATATTTTGACTGACATTTCCTGGGAGCTCTGTCCTGCCTGGCGTTAATGCCTGGAAGAATGTCTGGGAAACGGTGCTGCCTTTCACTGCGTCCCGGCACTTAGATGTTTTCCCCTGCTCTTACAGAGAAGGTGTTTTCTGCCCTGACTCGAGACCAGCTCCGAGGGAAGGCACTCTGTGCTGAGAGCCCAAGGAGAGCAGAGCACACGCCACTGCGAACCTGGCAAGAGCCACCTGACACAGCTCTGCGTATGCTTTATGGCAGGTGGCTTTCTTTCCGTCGG